>NC_073746.1:59070945-59375179 GCF_029784135.1 Toxorhynchites rutilus septentrionalis
TACGCCTTTCGGGAACATATTGGGGGTACAAATTGGAAACGAAAAATGTCCAAATTCAATTTGACTACTCCATAACTATTTATAACACTGAAGAAAATAATATGTATATCATGTAACTAACTATCGAACAATCGGAAACCTCAACCCCTAACCAAACGGAAATGCGCAGCTCTGATTGGTCGAAATCGAAGATACAAGCTTCCTCTCATACTCACAATTATTGCTTAATCATTTACTGATGGATTTACAAGATTTTTGCGTCAATCGATTATATAATATACATAAGAATCTCAAGTAATGTAAATTACGCGCTCTGATTGGTCGATTTCCAAAAACAATCTTCGCTCTAACATCCAGTACATTTGCGCTCTGTAGAAATTAGAATATGGAAACTGTTACCAGGGTATGGTTTTTACATTGAGCAACATTATTTCTCTCATTATAAATAATAATGCAATAATTATAGCAAAAGTAAAAGTGGTGAAAAATTAATAGGTTATATAATAACGAAACAATTGTAAATCTGGATAACTATCAACGAATATGTCAATATTTACTTTTATATTTGATCTTTCGTTGTTCAATAGTTTGACGATTCATTGCGCATGTTGTTCTAAAAGTTATTCTTATGCAGTTCAGTAGCTGTTTCTACAGTTTTAATTTTAACGTAAAGGGTGTGTCAAATCAAATTGCATCACGGAAAAAACGCTGTAGAAATTCGCCCAGTAGACCGATCCTTTTGAAAATTTTATTTAAAGTTTTATTTAATTAAACAACTTTTGGCATTTTCTTTTTATTCATACTTCGAGCCCAAGCCCGTATGCTCGCACCTTCCTCTTTACCCCGACTATAAGGTTCTATACAACGTCTGGTTATAGTTTTTTTTTGAACAGAAATCCATTTTCTCTTGAAGTCCGCCTCCGATTTGACAACTTTTGGGTTCTTCCGGAGGGCCTGCTTCATAATCGCCCAATATTTCTCTATTGGGCGAAGCTACGGCGCGTTGGGCGGGTTCATTTCCTTTGGCACGAAGGTGTCCCCGTTGGCTTCGTACCACTCCAACACGTCCTTTGAATAGTGGCACGAAGCGAGATCCGGCCAGAAGATGGTCGGGCCCTCGTGCTGCTTCAATAGTGGTAGTAAGCGCTTCTGTAGGCACTCCTTAAGGTAAACCTGCCCGTTTACCGTGCCGGTCATCACGAAGGGGGCGCTCCGCTTTCCGCAAGAGCAGATCGCTTGCCACACCATGTACTTTTTGGCAAACTTGGATAGTTTCTGCTTGCGAATCTCCTCCGGAACGCTGAATTTGTCCTATGCGGAGAAGAACAACAGGCCCGACAGCTGACGAAAGTCCGCTTTGACGTAGGTTTCGTCGTCCATTACCAGGCAATGCGGCTTCGTCAGCATTTCGGTGTACAGCTCTGGGCTCGCGTCTTCCCCACCATGTTTTGCCTTTCGTCGCGGTTAGGAGCCTTCTGAACCTTGTATGTACGCAGGCCCTCCCGCTGCTTGGTCCGCTGGACGAATGAACTTGACAAATTCAGCTTATTGGCGACATCACGGACCGAACTTCTCGGATCACGTCTAAACTGCTTAACTACGCGCTTGTGATCTTTTTCACTGACGGAGCATCCATTTTTGCCGTTCTTCACCTTCCGGTCGATGGTTAGGTTCTCGAAGTATCGTTTTAGTACTCTGCTGACCGTGGATTGGACGATTCCCAGCATCTTACCGATGTCCCGATGTGACAACTCCGGATTCTCGAAATGAGTGCGCAGGATTAATTCACGACGCTCTTTAAAATCGAACTGATCGAATAAGAACCACCTTGTTACGGTCGAATTCAGAATTGTCTATGGTTTGAGCTTTAATATTTCCTGAATAGAGTTGAACTCATTTTTGTTCGCTTTGGGTTGTGCGGAAGATAACTATCCATCAAATATATTTTTCGAATCAGTGGTTTCGTATCTTTTTCAAACACTTCATTTTTTCGTAATGCACCAAACACATGAAACGATTTCAGGAGCATGATAGATTGGCAAGAAAAACTGTACTTGTCAATTGTGGTACTAACTCTATTATGTATGGTTCTACTTCTCGTACCTATAATTGACTTTATTATACATAACTAGCTGACCTGGCAAACGTTGTTTTGCCATAAAAATTATTTCTAGTGAATATGTTGGTTGTTAAATAAAACATAACTAATGTATTGTGTGTTTAAACGTTTTAACGATCTACATATACGTGAAACGTTCGTTACTCTTGTGTTTGACATACCGAGAAGTAGAGCGCCAAGTCGATGGCCACCGACACAAATTGAAAAAAAACCCCAAACCATTCTTTGTATTCCAGTGCCGATGTATTTCATTAACGAATTTGAAGTGAAAATAGGAATATATTTTTGTCGTAAAGTAGACAAATTAAATGAAGAATATCAATATAAATTTCGTTGTTGCAAATGTATTTGTCGCTCTTCATCGAACCACAGAACTCAACATTAATATGAGCATTGAATGTTTTGCTCAGCTGAGGCGAATATGGCACTGCCGAACGGTTTTCCATGTCAATGTTTGCGTTGTTAATTTTTATGAATGATTGACTGTCATAATCAGTTTTTAGTCGTTGATATATTGGACATCCACCTAGGGTTGCGGTCATGTCTATGGTGAATTCTTTGAGAAAATGCATTGAACACTTTCCATCTGCTATGCAAGGCTATAAAAGTTTTAGATTACCGCACGGTCATGAACCATGTATGTGGCAACAATATCGAACAATAAAAGCAATTTTAAGTTGTTGAAATTTGATTGAAAATTTTTATTCGATGTTGTTTTAATACTTAGTATACATAGTCCTGACCCTAACTTAACAATTGTCTATTGATCTCCCTGCATTTCAACCAAAATATCATTCAAAATATGAAATAATTATCAGAGACTATTCTTGTTCAAGATACCTCAAGTGAATGTATTATTCTGCTACACAGAACACACAAAAGAGCCATATTTCATTTATTTATTTTTTTGTTTTAGAAGCGTGTTTATTTCACTCGAAAATTCATAACAATTTACGCTTCACAGAAATGGAACACGAAGCTCAATGACTGGAATTTTTGAGGAAATTACACTAGTGATTTCCTCAGGGCGTATTTTGTCGATTATCCAAATTAAAAATATGTATATGAGGTAATCCTAATTTTTTGTAATTTTGCCATCCTGCCGAATACATTCAGCAAGGCGTGGAACCGAATACATGTAACGTTGTAATGAAGCTCATTCTACATTTCACTATTATTTTTTATTTGTACACACGTTTTGTAATATCATGACAATGCATGTGTTTCGACCTGGCAATATCGAAGGCTGCGTCTGCGTTGCTCATGATAGCGTCTGGCAAGTGAGTGTATTTTTCCTTACACCGCTTCTGATTGTTTAGAATCGCAGGCGCTCGCTCTCTACCTCAATATCGTTCGCAAGTCATTCTACGTTGAGATGGTGAACGTTAGGAACATTAGAAACATTAGTACCATTGAAGAAGAAGATGGAGAGTGTCAACGTTGAACTCCATATTGTTGATTCTTCTCCGAATCACAATTTCTCACGTCACTGTGCAGTCGCCTACCATGACTCCAGCAATGTATTCAACGACATACGCATTGAATGTATACATTGATTAGAATGTATGAAAATAACGTGATCGTCACCTTGCAAACCGAGCATGTATGATATGAAGGATTTCAACAATTCATTATGTTTATTCAAAAAGTCTTCCAGCTCGCTGGCAATACGCATGGCTTTAGCCGAATTAAAGTTATTGGCGCATGTGAGGATGAATGTTCAATGAAGTGAACTTAGCGCCATATGTCATTTAACTACGTAAATAATTAAAAAAAAAATATTATTATTTATTAACTTATACCAAAATAACAAAATCGCGATTAAAAACAGGAGATGGGGATGAACTTTTGAGGTTATATATAGTTTTATGCCAAATTTGAGAAAAAATAGAAATCAAAATTATTTAGATTTTTTTGCATAGGGCCACTCTAATCGGTATTAAACAAACGGTAATTGGTACCCTAGCGGTATCATATATAGTTTACGTCTTATTCTCATGCCTACCAAATTGTTTGTGCATAATTTCTTGAAAATCGTTCGAGCCGTTTCGGAGGAGTTCAACCACGAACATCGTGACACGAGAATTTTATATATAAGATGTAAAATTCCATTAGTTACAATTTTATTTCGGTTGAATGACTTGAACATAAAAATAGTACATAAAAATGGAAGTAAGATGACCATATGTCATTTAACTACGTAAAAAATTAAAAAAAAAAATTATTATTTATTAATTTATACCAAACCAGCCAAACGTGTTGAAAGTCACTATAATACAGGAAAAAAACTGTTGAAAATAGGGTTGGAAACAAATTTTAAAACACCTGCAAGTCCTCCAACATCAGAAAACGAATAATATGGACTTATTGTGTAAAAAATAAAGTTTGGAAAAACACTCATTTCGAAGATTTATTTTCAATCATTATAAGTTTTTTTTCCTGTATATAGTATTATGATAAATGTAATACTATGATATACAACTCCGGCGAAGACACCATATCGATCCATTAATATCGATTATGTTTATATTGATTGTGTCACATTTACCCGAAACCCACTCACCCGAAAGACATTCACCCGAATTCCACTTACCCGATTGTAACAAATACCCGAATGCGACAGCTACCCGAATGTAACATCTACCCGAACGGACACGCACCCGAATGCGACATTTACCCGAATGTAACAATTACCTGAATGTAACAGTTACCCGAATGTAACAATTACCCGAATGTAACGTCCTCCCGAATGCGACACTTACCCGAAAGAAGGATATATTCGAATAATACCCAAATATTATATTAGGAAGTTTTGTACATTTATTTCTGATCAGTGTGCATTTCCATTTAAAAAGTATGCTCGTGGGTAGTGCAATTTGAGAAATAGTGGCGTTGAATAGAATCTTTTTCAAAATAATGTGATAAATCAAAATTAATAATGAGAAATGAAAGGCTGTAGTATTATAACGTATTATGAAGTTTATCCATTCATATGGATGACGCAGCCCGTTTACTTAAAAAAAGCTGACAATTTTGGTTCATACGTATTATGACACTGAAGTGCAATTTTGATTATGAATTTTTTTTCGCAATTAAATTTATTGTGAGATCAAAATACATAACAAGCATGATTAACCAAGCAAACGCCTCGGTTCCTTATCCTCGTTAAACTCGTACGTTGACCTCAGAATAAATTTCCTCATGAAATAATAAATTCATTATAAAAATTGTGCTGCGGTGGTTAATAGGTAAGTACAATTTTTTATCAATTCTTTTCACATAGTGCTTTATATTTTTTAAGTTAACCTTTTCACTGCGGCCCAGTCTCGGGAAATCCATCAGCAGGTACGGCGCGTTATGCGCATATTGGTCGTTGTGTTGCGCGAGACCAGTGACTCAAAGTGATTTAAAAGAATAATTGTAAATAAAATAAAAATATTCATTTATTATTTATTTTAAAAAGCTTTTTAAGCATAGTATTGAACTCATCTTAGGGATTTTGTCAATTATATCCATCAAAGAAACAATTTAATAATTACTTTCTGTATGCTATATCCTGGAACATGGGTCAACGCATAAATCTTTCTCGACGAATGTAATGTTTGCTACATACTATTGTGAAGAAATGAAAGACTGGCGAGAGCAATTTTGGATGATCTTAGGGCCTTAAAGATCAATACGGAAAGGAAAGAAGACGGCATGTCAATTATGCCTACACTAATTTTTAAAAATGACACCGCGAAATCTTTAAAACCATTTTAAAATTTCCTCATTACAATTTTTCATTTCACTTCGTA
This sequence comes from Toxorhynchites rutilus septentrionalis, assembly GCF_029784135.1. Lineage (NCBI taxonomy): Eukaryota > Metazoa > Arthropoda > Insecta > Diptera > Culicidae > Toxorhynchites > Toxorhynchites rutilus. The sequence continues at coordinate 59,076,862 of NC_073746.1, forward strand.
TTTTTGTTACTTTTCCATGTTGTTTTGATTTAATTTTATTTATCAACAGGAGATTCGACGAAACTCATAATCTGATTTGTCGGAATCTTTCTTTCTCATTCGGATAAACATTCCATTCGGGTAAATGTCGCATTCGGGTTTTTATCACATTCGGGTATTTGTCGCATTCAGACAAATGTCCATTCGGGTATATGTTGCTTTCGGTTATTTGTTACATTCGGGTGAATGTCATTCGGGTAAATTTGTTGCGGGTAAACGTGTTTCGGGTGAATGGTATTCGGGTAAATGGGACACAACCGTTTATATTGAATCAAGACTACTTTCTTCAAAGGACCAATGTGAAAATGGTTGCTGTATACGAAAAAATATTGCCTAAATGGTGTGTTTGATCGATATTAATACTTTAACAAAGACGTACAGCAAATATTGAACTGTAATACAATATTTATTCTTCATCTGCCCTGGATCAAATTTTTACCAGATGTTGGAGTAAAAGTATATGCGGTAATAATTTGGAACTATGTTTTTGTCTAAGAGGAGTGATTGCCTATTCAACACTAGTAGACAGAGGCTCAAGTTCAAATCATCGCCATCATCATCATCGGAACAGGCGGGGGCAATGAACACGAGTGACGCCGTGTCGGAGAGTGCACAAGTTGATGTTTCGTACCTAATTTATCAACCTAACACCTAACTTCGCTGTAAGCCATTTGTATGCTAAAAATCGGCACTACGTTGACACACACTGGAAAACTTTATCGTCCCTGTGTTGGTCCGTAAAGCAACGTTTTTCTTGCGCCATTACGACGAGAGTGGTCTCCCCTCCTAGACTCTCCACCCACCCCCATTCACGTACAAATTCAAGCACACAACCCTGAATTAGTGGCAAACTTGGTGAAGACATGCGCTTCACCGCTGCCGTGGCCTCTTGCCGGCGACCGGGGTGACTGCCCCTACCCGACTTCCACCAACACAGTGGAGAATTTGAAAATTCCGCCTGTCGGTCGGGCACTCGGTTGGGAGGGGGGCACGCGTTGCCATGGTAACGCCAGCCAGCTTCACTTCACACACCATTCTCACCCACATCGCATCGGAGGACTTTACGGAGAGCTTTACGAGAACGATCCCCGCAGATTCTCGAGCAACAAGGATGTTCCAAAGCTGACGACAAATCGATTCTTCCTTCCCGGAGAGCAACTTTTTCACAGCCCATCTTTTTGCTGTTTGCAGATTTCCGAGCCGAACTTGATGTGGCGCGCAGACGATGAGGCGTTCACAGTGTATATATGTATAGGCAACTGTTAATTTTCAGTGGGGTTTTAATTGTAACAGCCGACTCGGTCGGGTGGTTCAGATGACAGCCAGACCTCAACGAGCTCAAGATTTTTCGTCCTATCTAGCTGCTGTTTATGATGAAATTATGGATTGTAAAACGAAGAATGTATTGCAGCTGAACCTTGTCTTTTCAACAAACTCGTAATCTCTCCCAACAAAAAGGACAGTAAACATCTCACTGAAGTAACAAAACAAGTCCTGAGGATAAGTTTTGTGTAGCGTTAGTCTGGTTGATAACGCCAATGAAGTAGAATTACTCTCCCACTCACCCCCATACTAACATACACAAGGTAGGATGCTTATGCTATTCCCCCCGAGGGGAAGCGAACGAAAACGATTGCAATGTATAAATTATGATTTGATGAAATTGATACCATCGATGGTCGTCGTCGGCGTCACCGTCGTCGCCCCCATCATCGCTGTTCTCTGTCTGGACGAAAGATTTTAAGGACGATCCAAGGAAATCGGGGAGGTGTAACAAAGATATAAATATAACGGCGGGAAAAATCGATACCCATCGTCGAGCGACCATTTGAGGTGGTGTCGTCATGTTTTCCCAGTCCGGAGCATGAGGTAATAACTCTAATGTGACTGACTCGGATTGACTTATGAGCGGATATGTGCCAACAAAAATGAAGGAAAGAATGTTGGTAGTCTTTTTTTGTGTTAAAGATTGGTATAACTTCAAGAACATTGAGACCCAAACGTTTGTGCGGAACCGATGGCCAGCTACGCTTTATATTTTATAATTTTTCATTCGTCAGTAACCGAAAGACAACGGATGGTGTCAGACATGTTTTATTTTGTCTTCCAAATGACTGACTGGCCTTTGAATAAAGCTTTGGTGATAGAATTTCTGATTATAGGTGCATCAAATTGGTTAAATGTATCTAAGAACACATTTCAAATAAACCTTATTTACGAAGTACAGGGAAACTTCGATATAGCGTACATTTCTCTTTCAAAATTGTACGTTGTATCGAATTGTACGTTATATCGAATCATAATAAAGAACTCGGAAACATAGCTCATATTACTTCATTGTAATGCTGTCAGTAAATAATGTTCCCCTTTCTTCCGATGTTTAGGAGACTTGTTGGTAGATGTATGTATTGTTCATATAATTTTCGTTCTAAATTTTAGAAAAATGAATTTCAATTTTAAATATATTTTTTTTAGTGTAATTTAGTGCAATTTAAAATATTTTTTTTCGAAAAAAATTAAAGAAGCTTAAAATTTTAAAACGTTCCAACTTAAAAACTATGAGAACGACATAATTTTGGTCAAAAATAGCAAATTTTCAAAAAAAAAACATTAAAAAAATATTTCATATTTTTTATATATTCTTTTTTCTCAAAAACATATTTTTTAAACTCTGAATGAAAATCATATGGATAGTACATAAAACTACCAACAAGTCTCCCATACATTGGAAGAAATGCACTGTTACTTTTGGCAATTTGGAGATTTTTTTTTGAATTTTATAAAAAAAATAGTATTTTTTCCTTTTAATTTATAATAGTGTTCTAAGCTTAATAACAATTAAATTTTACTTCTCGTCAAATGTTAAGTTTTATGATTCTTAACGCTAGAAATATATTATTCTATTTGTGCTTTCATTAAAACAATTAAACATTACAAATGACACAAACTACAACATTTATTTCATTCGAGTTCAGTTGAAAGGCAAAAATCAACATGGAACTAAAATGAACATACTTCGGTTGTCGAGCTTTATTTTTCACATTTTTGCAAATTTTTTCCGCATTCAATTTCTTTGGGGGCTCTTTTCTTCCTGACAGGGGTCAGGAAGATCGAAAAATAAAGAATTTTCGGGATTTTTTTTCGGGTTTCGGGAATAAAGTGATGTGTTCGTGTATTTCGGTTATTATTTAAGGTACATTTGAAGATGTACTTTCCATTTTTTAAATGCACGAATAATGATTATTACGTTGTTGACAGCTGAACGCGTAGATGCAGTCTGAAAATAGGTACCTTACTGGTATCGGTTCTGAAGCAACGAGGCGTCGCAGAATGAATTCCAATGAATATGTTGAAACTTCACGATAATACCTAATGCGTTACATATAGATTTTTGAAAATTAGAAAAATTGCCAAAATTGCTGGTCATTTTTATTCAAAATAAGTTATTTTTTAGAAGCCCATAAAAATCGAAAAATGAGAAATAAAAAAAGGCTATGTAACGCATTAGATAATTAATTTTTACGTGCTGATTAAAAAATTCAGCGAAATCGGTTGAGTAGATCCTGAGATTTCGATATCACCAGTGTAAAAAAACATGGTTTCGAGAAAAACGCGTTCAAAAATTTGTACAGCAATACTATATCCATCAAGGTGACCTCATACTTTTAGCTGTAACATTACACCGAAATCAAATATCGAAAAATTCTTTTAGGACAGCATTTCAAAATGCATAAGCTTCCCACAGTGCAAAGAAAAAAAAATTGATTTTTGGACCTGCCAGACCGGGGTCTCCCCTCAAGCACCCTTGCATACTTGAAATATTTGAAAAACGAATTAGACTACTTTCTGAAAAATACTTTTTTTTTTTCTTTATTTTCAACAAAAAAAAAACTATATAACTCAAAGACTATAATATCTACAAAATTCTGGTCTAAGATGAAATATAAGAAATCGTCTAAGTTTTCATTAAAAATGCAATTTTTTCAAGAAAAATTGCAATAGAAAAAAAAAAAATTTAAAAAATTGAAATTCATTTCTCTCAAAAACGTAGTTTTTCTAAATTCTCAAAAAAAATGGAATAACCCTTACAATTTGTAATAAGTCACCCATACATCGGAAGATGGGCACTTTTGCAGGTAAAAAGTTTTGCATAACTTTTTTATTATTTATTCATAAAAATGCTATGAAAAAGTTGTTGTTGAAAACACTCTTCTCCTGTGAAAGTGCCCATCTTCCGATGTATGGGAGACTTACTCGAAACTTTAAGAGCTATTCATATTCATTTATTCAGAATTTTAGAGAAACAATTTTTTAAGAAAAATGAATTTCAATTTACAAAATAATTTTTCTTTCGATGTATTGCCATGTATTCCAGAAACTAATGTAAATTAATGTATTATTAGGTAAATTAATTAGGTGTAAGTAATATTAGGTAATATGTTAATCAGGTGTAAGTCAGTGGCGTCGAGTGAAGCTTTTGCACCCGGGGCGGAAGAGTTGATTTGCACCCCCTCCTTTCGCTAGAAAAGTATAAACATTTGCTCCCATGGAAGAGACTGTATCGCAACCCCCCTCCCCCCTTCAGAAATCATATTTATCCAATCTCTTCATATACATTCGGTTGGTTCTGCACCCCTAAAATTGTGCATCCGGGGGCGATCCGGGACATGTTTTTGAGAAAAATGAATAGTCCATAAAAATCGAAAAAATTAGATATAAAAAACGGCTATGTAACGCTTTAGATAATTCATTTTTACGTGCTGATAAAACAAATTTAGCGAAATTGGTCGAGTAGATCCTTTGAGTAATTTTTTAAAGTAATTTTCTTTCAGTGTAATATTTCTTTTATTTTTTTTTTTTGTATTTTGTCATGAAATTCGAACGATTTCCTACATTTCATCCTTTGATCAGAATTTTGTATATATTATTTAGGTCATCAATAATTGTAAAAAAATAAAAAAAAGCCTCGGCCACTGACGCGACTTTATGTGATTTTTTTTTTAAATTTGGTACTTCCATCATAAGCTACCCAAAATCACAATTTTCATTATCATATGACCAATTTAAATTAATGAGTTTTTAAAAGGTGTATTCAAAATCATTGATTTTCTTTCAAAAACTCGTTACTGAAAAAACCAAATGTCTGATTAGAATATGACGTTTGACAAATTTGTTTGAAAATCAGTGAACTATTCATGAAAAATAACATTTCAAATATACTGTTAAAAAATCTTAGTCAAAAATTTAAATTAATATTAAAAACTTTTTTATCTCAAAACATCCTTCCGATGATATTTTGTTGCATAATCTGAGAACGGTTAGTCTTAGGATAAAACGTTATATGAAGTTTTTGATGTTGAATCGCATGTAGATTCTATTTTTCATGTTACTTTTCTCAAATATTTATAATTTCATAAATATTCATAAATTCATATCTCATATCTCTTACCAAAAGACCGAACAGCACCACCATACGTCAAACTTCGTTATGTTAAAAGAGTTTTCCAAAAATATACAAAAAAAAAATATATCGAAGGGGGGATGTTTTGAGACATAAATGTTTTTTAAATATTAAATTGAATTTTTGAGTAGATTTTGTTAACAGTGATTTTATATGTTATTTTTCCTAATTGATTGTCCATAACTTTGTGAAACGTCATATTCGAATCAGACATCTGAATTTTGAGGTACGATTTTTTGAAAGAAAGATATACGTCCTTTTAAAAAATCAGTCGTAATTTAAATTGGCCATATGATAATGAAAATATTGATTTGGGTAGCTTTCATCATAAATTTCTAGTTCCAAAAAAAATCAGAGAAATTCGAGTCAGCGGCCTACTGATTTGGCTTGAAATTGCTCTATAGTAAAATTAAACATCAAGTTGGTTTCTCGTGTAGAGAAATTACTCGAAAATTTAAGTAAGTGAGGTAAGAGCACAAAAACAATACAACATTTAGAGAACATGGTAATGTGAGAGGAAGAGAACGGGAGGCGAAAACGGGAAGCGAATGAAAATTCGACTCCATCAGTTGTGTTATTCGAGGAAACACATGAAGGAAGCTTGAAGGTTTGGCGATGCTTCCCTAGGTGAGGTGTAGGACTCCTTCATCGTATTGATGGAATGATGAACGGAATATTGTACAGAAAGATATAGAGATTATAGAAAATGTTGTGCTGCTCTATGCCGACGATGAAATACTGCTGATTTGTAGGTATCAGTAGAACAATAATCCCAAACACAATTGTTGAGTTTAGAAACAAAAATGGTTCCATGATCACAAAATTGAAATGCCGTCTAACTCACCTGGTTCAAATCCTAAAAAACTTTCGGGAAATTGTGACCCACCGAAGATGAACGGATGTTTCGAATAGCTTCAAGCACTCCCCAAAGCTTGGGGAAAGGGGGGAAATTCCAATAAAAACAATTAACAGTTCAACGTTACGTCTACATAAAATCAATATAAATGAATAACCAAAATCGTTCTTACCAGAAAGAAATGAATAATTTTTATATTCGGAGCCGAAAACCATGAATGTGGTTAGACTCATGATTTTGAAGCACGTTTCCATATTTTTATCCAGTTGCTTAACTTTCGTCCAAAACTTCATATAAAAATTAGAAAAATATTCTACTTTCGTTTAGAGAACTGCGAATAAATCTTCTGAGTTGTTTTTGAAATGAAAATATTTGGTTGGGGAAAAAGTAATCCATTATTTTTGGGTGACATTTCAAAATGTTTTTAATATGATTCGGATTGTCCGATTTGGGTCAAATATGAATCGTTTTGTTGTAAATTTTGTTGCCATTCTGAGGGTAACTTCATAATGCCACTCTCATAGAAGTCTTGGTTCTTATTGGAGAAAAACTCTAGCAATATATTTTTACAATCTTCACTTGATAACAATTTCTTTTCACTCAGGAAGTTTTACAATGCGATAAAAAAAAAGATCAACGCTTGGTGCCAAGTCCGAACTATATAGTGGATGCATTAAAACATCCCTATCAAACTCCCAGAGTTGTGTGGCCTTGCGTTGTCCTGTTGGAATACAACACCTCTTAAATAATTTAAAAATAATAATAATAATAACTACACGTATTTCTCTGTTACAATATCGGCACCATTAACACCATTCACAATTTTTAGCGGACTGGCTTGCATGTTCGCCTTTATAATAGAAAAAGTTTAAAGTTTTCACTTTGTGGCTTCGATTGTTAACACCCCATAACTTACAACTGAATGGAACAAACAACGAACAGGATTTTTTAAGTGTGAAATGGCACCTTTACAACGACCCTAAACATGAAATTGTATGATCGATATAATTGATTTCTTTTCCCCAACCTAATATATGAAGTGGGCTGAAATAATTGTCCGTCGGAATTCTGTCTTTTCCGTTAATCACAATTGACAATTGGTCATAATCCTCTGTCTTAAAGTTGAACAACTCACCTGTCCACTCTTGTCCATCTCGTTGTTCGTGAGCTTAACCTTCTCGAACGATATGACCTGCTTGCGCAAAGCTTCTGCCCCCAGCGGCGTGTCCGGATGCGCGTAAAGCCTCGGCGGAGGCGGTGGATCGGCCTTTCCCGCAACCAGCCACGACGATCGGTGGTACGCGTACCGATAGCGCCGATTATCGGTGGGAACGACATCCAGCAGGACCACGTACCGGTCGGCAGGACTGATCTGTCGCAGTGGGCCGGAGAACGATACCCGCACCGTCGGAAACATCCGCCTGCAAATACAAACCAAAAACAGGTGTGTCTAATTGAGAACTAGAACTTTAAGTGTTGATAAGAAAGAAACTACGATACGCCAATCGATTACGATCACTGTTTCGGGTCAAAACAGACCCTCACCTCCCAGCGTGGACTAGCCTGCGGAAGCAAAAAGTGTTTAACACAAAACATTTTTACGTTATATCGAAACGATGGTAAATATGCGCAAGAGGCCAAAACATGCCGTAAAGCAGCACCGTAAAACGTGGAACGAACTAGACGGATCGTTGGGAACGGTTGGGACAGGAAGAACGAGGGAGAAACTGGTTCGGGAGCGTGTTTTACTCGTGTAAATTCGAGCGATTTAGAAAGATAAGATAAGGAGGTTAATTCCATTTTTTGCCGCCTTCCGCCCGAGCCGCCTTCTCTGGGCTTGAAGTTCTTCGTCGGTTCGGTTTCGGCGCGGAGGGATTGAGAACCGAAATGGTACGGCCATAAGGAAGCTGAATCCATTGCTATTGAATAGGTGCTGAAATCGTGTATTTCCCTCGGCACCACTCAGGTCTAACTCTCTGCCGAGTTGTGCCTATCGTTAGCTGTATCTTGGGTAAAGTCGTCTATTCAGCACATAGTTAGCGATTGTAATTTGCATGAAAATTGATCGGAGGTTTATCGTTAGGCTCGCTATGCAAATGTGTTGGCTAGCCGGGTTCGTGTGTGGGTGGTCTTATGAGTTTACAATATAGGCATACAGGACCATGAGCGTTGCATACGAAGGGAAGCCACAACTATTAATATCCTTCAACGTTGCACAACACAAAACTAAAATATGTTTTCAGAATGAACGCAATTATTTCTGAAAAGCAGCCCAAAGTCTACAAACTGTTCCGTTTCGCCGAAAAATTACATCATTAGCGACGCTCACTTCCATAGCTTCTCCCGAATGGGCTTTCCCTTCGATTGTTCGCTTCTCGGAAGAAAATTGATTACCCCAAAAAAAAAGCGGATGTTGTTTGTTTCAATCAGCTCCGCTTCGAGCGCCGAACAGCAGCGAACGGGGGTGTGATGGCCAGATGATTGGGAGGCGAAGGCGCGCGGCCGGAGTGGTTCCGGTGATCGAAGTTTATTGTGCAGTTTGTTGCTTCATTTCGCCATCTACTCGTTCGATTTTCCACACAGCATGTAAGCGTACCCATAATGACCCGTTGAAATTGAACGCTCCCCGAGAGCAATAGGAGTGCAGAGAGTGTGGCAAGGAGTCAAGGGGCCGTAATGTGTTTTACATAAAGCGCGTTATTTTTGTCCCATGTTCCAATTTTCGCTGCTGTTACCTCCACCATTACCACCATGGTCTTCGTCGTCGCCATCGTCGTCGGAAAGGTGGCCTCGCTTTCAGGCGTCATTAATTCCGGAAAATTATGATTGCTTCGGCGACTGACACGTAATTAGGGGCTGGATATGACTGCTTCGGAGGGAATTTAATTTATCGAGAGCCGCTTCTTCGGGCAATGCTGCTGTAATCACTAGTTATGTGGGTTCGGGCTGTGGAGAGTTATCCTATGGGCCATATGTGCAGGAGGAGGATGCGTGGAGGATTCTTTTAAATGTTCAAAGAGTCAACGGACATCCCTCGAAGGATTATTAACTTTCCAGAAGAACGAGAAACGGATGAACGGAAAACTTGAACTCATTTGTACTTCAGAAATCTTCCGCTCTCGCGAGATACAGTGATGCTTCTGAATCCGGACGCTTTTTAATCCGGACACTTTTTCATTACATTCAATCTTATGCCAAAACCATGACATTTTTTGCATGTTGAATTAATGTGACTGATAGTTGCTATTGTGTCAATTTAGTTTAGTGTCAAACAGAGTACCTAGCTGTTAACTAAAAAAATGTCAAAAAACCAAAATCAATGTGAATTTCACAAACCCATGTCCGGAATAAAAAGCGCAATCAGAAAATGATTTTAAATCCTGACGGTTAAAAGTTGAAGAATAAATTTCTCATTAAAGAAGTTGCATAAGGGTATGTTAGAAGCCTTAGTATGGAGTATGGAGTATGGAGTATGAAGCAAAAGTTTCCGATCCGGGAAACCGCAAAACGCTTCGGTATACAGGACGGGGTCGATTATATGACCCGTTTGTATGTATGTGACTTTGTAACTTTGTCTGTAGCGCTGTTCCATATTAATAGAAATTTAACCCCCTTCTTGTTGAACGATTGATCTGAAATTTGGAACATACCTTTATCCCTGCAATCATTATAAAACTGCGTATTTCATGATTTTGAAAATCCAAAATGGCGGCCGCTATAAAATAGCAGATCTTATATTTTCTCTAAACCCCATCAATATGGGTATCAAACGAAAGTGCTTGACTAGTAGAACCCAGTTATTTAGGAAAAATAGTAGTGGAACATCTAAATTAGTGGATTCAAATAACATTTTGGAAGTGGAAAACTTGAAAGTTAGTAATTTTTTTTTTTTAATTTGTAATTATTAATTTTATCCCAAAAATTCATACTAAACTTGATTGTTTCTATCAATCAAGTTAAAGTTCTCTAACCACTCTACAATTTATTGAGAGAGACAATCGAGTAGTCGTCGGGTGCGGACGTATTTTTTTCCGCTCCGTGCATAATTTCTAGGAAGTGTTTTTTTCTGTATAACAAAAATATGTTTCCGTTCCATTCTCGTAGTTATTTTTGTGTGTGGTATTCTTAATATAATCGTGAATATGGGACGAATTTGTGGAGTTGGGAACATGAGCAGCGTACTGTACAAGATGTGCGCGTTTGTTTTCTGTGTTGTTTATTATACATGGATTGTGTGCGAAAAATAAGTCCCCTGCTTTAGTGATTTTGGAATCAGTTGAGCTAGCTTGAAGCGGTGGTAAAAATTAACATGGGTCGAAGGAAAAAGTTGTTGCGCCATTTTTGTTTTTCGAAAGTGTAGTGAAAATGTTATCGTTGCGCTCTCAACCGTCGCGTGCCCGTTTCGATGTGTGGTGTTTCTCTCGCCAACACGTATAAGGCGGCTCGCACACCGGAGCAATGAGCAACTAGCAACTGTCAACATGCAATAAGCAATATTATCACCAATGGATTTTTCCATTTAATCTTTGTTGATCTCGCACACCGACGCAATACGATATCGCTGTCGCCTTTACAGAGCAACACATGTCGCTAGCAACACGGCGTGTCGGTTGAATAGCAACTTATCGCTCATATTTTGACAAGTTTCGTACATTAAGGCGATTGTTTGCATAATGTCAGGGGTTTTTATTGCTCTGGTATGCGAAGAACAACAAAATATGTTTCCTGTTGCATATTGTGTACTGCAGTTTGCTAGTTGCTTATTGCTGCGGTGTGCGAGCCGCCTAAGTGTTTTTTCTTGTGTTTACGATTGCGAAGTTTATGCGGCGTAGTGAACGTATCACAGGCTGGGAGCGAAGCCGAATTCAACAAAATGTGCTTAAAATTAATGAATTTTAAGAGAGATTTCCGTTCGGCACCATTCGTATCAACAAGTGTAGTAATGACAGTGTGGTTCGTTTTGCCGGCTGTGTGTCAATTTTATTTACACGCGTGTGATACATTTGTATATGTTTTCTCGATTCTCTTGGTGTAGGTTTGTGTCAATACAGTGAATTTTTGTGCAGTATTGGTGGAACGTTCCGGATAGTGGGGTGAAAGAGAGAAGATCAAAATATGCATTCAAGAAATTATTCTGTGTTGGATTCCTTTAGTGAGATTGTTCCATATCATCAGATTTAACAGATTAAGGAAAATGTTAACGTTTATGCCATCGTAAAAAAAGATGGTGATAGCTGTAGAGTAGTGAAATATAATAGTTTCACTTACACACTTCACAAGTTAACTTTTTTTTTTGATTCATTATTTATTTGTTTCTTTAGTTGTTTGTTTCCTTGATTATTCAATTCTTGAAGGAGTTCAAGAATTGAATAGTTAGGTAGATAGATGGTTGAAGGGATGAATGAGTGATGAATGGAAAAAAATGTTAACTTTAATGGGTTAACAACCCATCGTTGTGATTAGAGTTAAATAAAGAGTGCGCTTGGTGATGAACAGAAAATGACGATTGATTTCAGATTCTCATTGATTTTTGATTCTCAGGTTTCCATACGAAAACCATCGCGATTGTTGTTCGATATAGAGTACGTGCAATAAATAAAGAAATACATCACTGGTTGATTTGTGAAGAGTTTTTCCGATTACGAAATTTATCGCCAGTCCGATTGGCTTGCAATAGAAGTTCTTTCGGTTACCTTCTCAGGTTTCCCTAAAGTTACTTTCCACAGTAGCGATTCGATTTCCATGAAACGAACGGTCCACGAATAACGAAATATATCGTCGGGTTGATTAATTTCAGAAAAATTCTCTTGGTTACCTTCTCAGGTTACCTCGCGATTGGGGTAGATTCTACGGTAGAATAAAAAATACGCGCATTGAGCTGCGGAATATATCACCGGTTTCAGGTAACCCATGAATATTATCCGTCGTCGGATGTTTAAGAATGCGACAAATTGAAGGTCCCACGATACACTGAATCACGAAATATATTATAGGTATATTTCATTATAGAGATGTTTTTCGGGCCACTTTTTCAAGTGGTCCATGGTGTCATCTGTCGTCCGGTGTTCGAGAATGTCAAATTGAATCACGAAATTGATACTCGACTAGTATTGTGGTTGTGGTTGTTAATTGTGGTTGAAATGAATATGTAAAAAATAAAAATATTCATCTGTTTTTAAAATACATCGCTGGTCCGTTAGTCGAAATATATTCGATTTCGTAATTCAGTTTCGTCGATTGGTTGAGAATCCGCGTTTACAGAATCATATCACTTACCACAGTGAATCCTGATTATTACCCCTTCCCACTAACAAACTATCTCTTCCATGATAAACGCTAGGGAACCACGCTATAGAGGCGACCCTTCTGGCCTTCGGGCGGCGAATATCATACTAACATTCCTTCCCTTCCCCTGGTGACTGTAAGGACGTGGCCGGCGTCGTTATTGACCATTCAAAGCTCGAATCACCGAGAATTGCCCAACGAGAATGATTTGCTAGTCCCAAGCGTCATTCTGTGTGTTCTTTGTGCAATTTGGTTGGTTCAGGTCAATCACGGAGAGCAACTACGAATTGTACAGTCTACCCAAGCTCAAGCTCAAGCTCTAACCACTCTACAATTTATTCTTTGATGCCCAACTTCTACCTCTCTTATTTTCGCTGCAATATCGATTCGATATAAACAATTCATAAAAATATAATATAAAAAATTCAACCAAAATCTTCAAAAATAGCGATATTTTTAACCCACTGTACTTATAAAGGCCACTTAAATTTCACTTTAACGTTGAAAGGTTACATTTTTTTCATGAAATATTTGAATTACGAAAAAAACTTTTTTTCGAACTGTATATAATCAAGCCCAAAATTTTATATAAACGAGTCCGACCTGAATAAGATACTTGGTTAACAAAGAAAATATTGACTAGGTATGTTACTCAAACTAAATTGTAACGATCACGCAGGAACTGTTCAATCACAAAGAAATGTTCAAATAGATTCACAGGAATATTTTCAGTTGATTTCAATATTCCGGACATATATATTAGGTTTGATTTAATGTTCGAAGGTGTAATTTCGACATAATCGTCTGAACCTTCCTGAATATTCTCCAACTCTATAGCATTACTATCTTCAGCGTTTTCCTCTGCTTTTTCAACACTTTATCGTCAATAATATATCGGTATCTGGCATCAGATCACAGCAAATCACATTTCGGTCCTTTAATCATTAAAGGACGTTGAGTAATCGAACGGTACTGTACAGCAAGCTCACGATGCATTAATTATGCCAGCGAAATATTACCATCCTCATTCAAAGAATATTGGGCTTTCCGGAATCAAATGATATATCTGAAGGGTCCTAGAGTGCATTTAAATACAGTATGAGTGTTGAATAACATCAAGGTTAAAAAGGAGAAAAAATACCGTCGTATTCTCCATTTCTTGCAGTCTTCGTTTTACTGATTCATGGCGATAGCACTATTTCAGGTTCTTGCGGCTGAACTACGGAAGTAGAATAAGATGGAAAAAAATGTAAGCTTATCGATTTGAGCTTTGATCGGAGAGATTTTGGGTGCACTGTTCAGTTATCAACGAACATGTCTACCTTTGAAGAGAAAGAAATATAAGTATGACACATTACCATTACACATAATTCCCGAATAAATACCATTCTATTTCCTTTGGAATTTTTTTGTCAAGTTGCATAATTCATTTCTCAAGAAGCATTTAGGTCATACAGGCCTTGGTGTTGCTCTCGTATATCACTGGTTAGATTTTTATTTTTTAAACATCGTGGGTTTTTACTCTTTCTAGTGACCAGCAACGGTACTTTATCGCTTCCGTCTATATTGGTTGTGCTATGAAGTTATGTATTCTCAGTTCCCAAATTCGCAATTTTAATATAATTGTATTCTAATAATCAAGCCTTTTCATTTGATACTCATATTGATGGGGTTCTGAGAAAATATGTGATCCACCATTGTGTAGCGGCCGCCATATTGGATTAACATTTTTCATCAATAATTGTATTCTACTAATCAAGCCCTTTCATTTGATACCAATATTGATAGGATTTTGAAAATATATTCATGGCGCCATCTTGTGAAAATACAATAAATCATTGAATATAACAAATAATTGAATTAATAAAACACTTTTATACCAAACGTGTTTCCATTTAGTTCCGCTACTTATGACGCACCCTTTAATGAGTTCTACAATAATTGATAAATAATTTCTCTCAAACAATTGCAAAGAAAACACGTGTCCGGTTTTAAAAGCAAAAGTATCCGGATTTAAATTTAAATTTTGAACAAATATAACATGATTTTGTGGAATTCTGTGATTCATAACTTAGATGAAGGCCTTCTAATTCTATAGGAACGCTAATTTTTCATGTTATAATATGTCAATATTTTTTAGTAGTTGAAGTTATATTCGTAAGCGCTTAAGCGTTCGGATTTCGATACATTAGTACAGGGGTTTTCAAATGATGCTCCGCGGGAAATTTGTGCTCCGCGAAGTTATAGCAAATGCTCCCACTTGAAAACCCACATTGAGAAAAAAACATTCGTCAATTTAATTTCACTAGGCATATAGTGATTTATCTTGTTTATTCCGGGTCAGATATCATGTAACTGCTACGTACAACCGAAATAGAATGGTTTCCAGTTGGGTAATGCCAATGCAAATAAGATTTGTTTTATTGTTTAAAAAATGCAGGTGCTCCATCAAATATTTTTGCTATAAAATGTGCTCTGCCATAAAAAAAATCTGAAAACCCCTGCATTGTTGATGTTTGAGCCTGAACAAAAAAAAACGATTAACTCGTTTTGTTTTTGAAAACATTATAATAATCAATATCATATTTTTTCGTATTCAATAATGTTAAAATAAAAATAAAATGAGAACAAAATTTCAAATAAAATTCATTCACTGAAATTTTCAAGCAAAAGTGGAGACGATATACCTCAATCGATGTTAACCCTCTAAAACCCAATAGTTTTCCTTTGCGTGAAAAAACTATAGTAGATCATATTTTTGATGATAAAATCGAAAAACATTACGGCAATTTTTTATAGTCACGGATTTTTTATTTATACCACAAAATCAGTAATCCGCTTTAAGGCGGGGTTGGGTATCTGGTCGAAAAAAAATTTGTTTTAACTGCTCGTAGTAGTTGTTTCATAAAAACAATTCTGGTTTGGCTGCAGGTGTAAATTGATGTCGCATTTAAGGTGTATGACTTGCGTTTTCGATGTGAATCTCAAATTTCAAATCTAGTTTTAGGAGAAAATTGAAAACGTTATTTGGATAAGCACTTGTTATATCATAAATTCTTTGAAACGAATTTGATTTTTATGCATCAACCTTTAAGAGAGGCGAGTTTAAAAAACTACATAACTATATTTTAAATATTTTAGATTTTCAGAATTTTTATGTTTCTTGAGATATCTCTGCACTTGCGTAACCAAACTTCAATGTCTATATATTGAATGGATAATTAAATACTTGTTTGAAGGCTGTGGATAGACTTAGGTTTTATTTTATCGTTTACGAGAAACAAGATTTTGAAAACAGATATTTTGAAGCGTTAAAACGTCACAAAAATAGAAATTTGTTTTAGTTTATAAGACGAACCTAACCTCAAAAATGTTTTTACTCGGGTTTCACTGAGCAAACAAAGAAGCTCAACAACCAACAAAATTTGGTTCAAATCGGTCTCAAGAAGTTGTTGTCACGTCACGCAAAGTATACATTCCAGCGTGCCGTGACATTTGTGACTCACTACAAACAGTTTTTTTTACGTTTTCACATATAAATAACACAAAATTAAACGATGTAATAGTGAAATTGAGATACTTTTCTACAAGAATCATCAGTTGGAGAATATTTTATAGTTAGATTGGCTTGTTCTCAGACAAATATGTTTGTGAAGTCACAACACCTGACTTTTAGCTGTTTTCGACTTTTAAACATTAATGATTAGTTTAATTAATTTCAGATTCATGTCAAAACATACAAGTGAACCTTTTTCTATGTTTTATCAACAATTGATGAACGTAGATTCCAGTATATACAATATAATCTTGTTTCGATTTCCGGTTTGCTGTTAAAGTATTGAATGATAAAAAGAATATGGAAAACCCATAAAATATGGGTTTTGGGTACAGGTGTCTTGCCAGTGGAAGTCGAATATTGTATTCCGACGTAATTTTGATATCGAGGATAGTGACTACCGGTTCGTTGAAAACGGATCTGAAAAACCATAAATAGCATGAAATCCCACAATACGACCATGAACGGTAGTGTTGGCATAGATTCACGGGTGCGTGAAGAAGAATGAAAAAGAAAATAAATTTTTGTAGTGAGCAGATAGGATTTAAGCCAGAGGGAGATAATGTTAGAGTGGGAAGAATTTAGCGTTAGAGCAACGCGTGTTGAGACAAAAATGCACACGCAAACGTCAACGGTCAACGGTCAACGTCAACGTAAAAACCATCTTCAACACACACACACATTAAGGCCCTTGCACAGGTACGCGCACATGCACACCGTTGCATACATATAGGTAATTAAAAATTTATGATAGCAAAATCAAACGCGTTCCCCTAGTTGTGACCGCCGCTCGATGAGCTAAGCTTGTGCGAGTTATTGATGGCAAACACCAGAGTGAAGTGTTAAATAATCGTGATGTAAAAAATGGGAGTCGGTTTAGGAACACCCCGACTTTTCCCGAATAACGGCCGTGTACTGTGTACTGCAGGTAACAGGTAGATTCCATTCATATAGTTCATTTTTATGAACATACCATAAGAAATTTAAATTGCCTTGTTTTGAAATCTTTCACATTCTAAAAGAATATTGAACTCTGTTCAGTCCGTTAAACGCACTGAAGAAAGAGAGAGGGAAACAACCTGAATCGACCCCACCCCATTCCTTTTTCGGGTGCAACACTTCATACAAATATAGCTCCCCGACCGAGCAAGAGTCTTCATGCATCCGTCAAGCAAGCAGCAAGTGCAAATCCAGAGCAGCAGATTTTTAATTGCAGTAGCAGAGAATTATCGACCAGCATAAATAAAATACATAAAGAGATATTTTAGTGAATAATAAACGATGTATAAAGTGTAAATAGTAATTCACCACCATGTTTTCACTTTGCACTGTTCAAACCCTTTTTTCGAAGCACATCCTAAAAAGTTAGGCCTTCACAGCACGGAGCGGAGCCACAGTCGAATAAAGCGTGAGGACCCACGCACCCGTTGCCTCCATGAGCAACATAACAAAAATACAATCCACCCCACAGTTCCCAGCAGACGGAACAAACTCATTTTGCATACAGGCCAAACATATTTCTTCTATGTTTTTGAAGCAAGAAATCGCAAAATGGGGCTAAAACACTAGAATGAACAGAACCAGAAAAAAAGTCACCATATTATCAAATTGTCAGTGCTATGTCACCTTGCGTTTGACATTACTGGAAATTCAGTAGGAATCACCGTTCCTCAGATACTAAGGGGGCGTTGATTCAGAATCTTTCGCGTTAGAACCACCTTTCCCTATAGGATGGACTTTTGGAAGGGGAAGGGGAGATCTCAGATGGAAGTGAGAAGTATTCAGAGTAATAAAAAACATAAAAAATATACAGCTGAAGCGCCCGAGCGGGTCAAGACACTTTCTTTAAAAAATGAAAATAACTTTTTACTCCAAGCTGTGAATTCCGACTCTCCTTTATTAACGAAACACTATCTATCTTAATTTGTACCGACTGAACTCCACAGGCGGAGTTTACATTTTCTATTACCTACTATCTCTTTATTTATCTCTCTACCGCTACCTATTTTATGTTTAATGGAATTTTCCATTTTTATTGAAAATTCCGACATTCTTATTCCGTAATTCTTTATTGGATCTCTAGAATCTGGTTAGAAAGATGAACTTTTAAATTATTTATAGAGGGGCGCTACACAGCTTGCCACAATACGATGAAATTCTTATTTAATACAATTTATTGACTGTGTGACGTGACAACGCTTCGTGGAGACTGTTTATTCGGACGGAGCGCGTTGTCACGTCACAAAATGCATGCCGATTTTCGCAAAGTTTTAAGTGTTTTTTGAGAAACTGAATATACAGGAATCTACGTTCATCTTTTGTTGACAAATCATAGAACAAAGTTTGTTTGTAAATTTTGAAATGGAACTGAAAATACAATATTAATGTTCAAAAGTCGGAAGCCGCAAAAAGACAGGTGTTGTCACGTCACAAAAGCATTGGGCTGGTAGCTAGCGAATTCAACTGTAAAATATTCTCCAACTGAAGATTCTTGTAGGAAATTTTCTCAATTTCACTTTGACACCGTTTACCATTTGGAAATCGTGTGATCTATACATGAAAACGAGAGAAACCCTGTTTTTAGTGAGTCAGAACGTTGTCACGTCACGCAGGTATGGGTCATAAAATGGGGGACTCATAATGTAAGGGATGTAAGCAGTGTTGCCACACGTACATGTTTTTGGTACCGATTCTGTACGGTACGGATTACAGATTTTCGTTAAAAAGTACTGATTTGGTACAGATTTTTTCCGCGTGTAAAATTTCTCTCGAAAACCTTGTTGAATGATAGTACGCAATCTAAATTTAGAAAAGCTATGTATAAGCATCATCAAACACACGAGTGATTCGAAGCTAGAAAATGTTAATGCATATTGAATTCGACTCAGATTGCATCACTTCGGCGGCTTGGGGCCGTCTCCTCGTTAGATGGTGACTTCCCCCCTTAGATTGACCTCAGAATAAATTTCATTACCGTAAAAATAACGTAAGTACTAGTATTTGTAGTAAATAAATCTAGAAATAAAGCAAGCAAGTAAATAGAATATTTTCAACTAAACAAATGAGTTTTTTTTTCATATTTCATGGTTTTTCTCTATAATGAATAATTCAAACGGTACATATTTTTGGTACAATTTTTTTTGAAGAAAAAGTACAGATGAGTAAGATTTTTTTTCCCTTCTGGTAAAGATTAAAATGTGGCAACACTGGATGTGAGTGATTTGATCGATTTCTCCTCATCACCTTTTTCTTTAGTTAATAACTCACCTGCAAAAACGTCCCAATTTGAATTTGCTATAGAATCCGATAGATGAAGTTCTGACCTATCTTCCACATTGTCAAATACAACTGGGAAAATCATATAGAATGCGAAAAACACGTTCATCTGTTTTATGATATACACTATCGTAAAAGCTATGTAATCGACACATATACAGTTGTGTTCAAAATAATAGCAGCGCCCAATGCTATTTCTATATTATTATTACTATTCATGTATGGATGGTTGATGTTATCAACTAATCATATGAATATATAAAGGTGTCATGACCCGTTAAAAACCAATATTGTTTACAGCAATACAATTTCGTCCGTTTCGTGTTGTTCAAAATAATAGCAGCGATAAACGATTTCAAACAAGGCGTGGTTTATGGAGAAGAATATTGAGGTTATGGAGTGGCCAGCGCAGTCTCCAGACTTAAACCCTATTGATAATCTGTGGGGAGATGTCAAATACGCTGTTTCTGAAGCCAGACCAAAAAATGTGGAAGAATTATGGCCTGTAATTCGTGATTCGTGAGCTGCAATACCTGATTCTCGCTGCCATGCACTTGTGGACTCTATGCCGAAACGGTGTGCTGCTGTTATTAAGAATAAGGGCTACGCTACAAAGTACTAAGGTGGATAATCATGTTACAGAACAACTTCGAAATCTTTCATCTTTTTAATCATGTTTTCCTGGTGTTGACTGAAGTACTGCTATTTTTTTGAACACTAACTTTTGGAACAAATGATTATTTTATAAAATAATAAAATGAGATCTTGCAACCAATACCATACACTTGTTCTATTGAAACTCTGTTCAAAATACACTATGAAGAAAATTCGGAGCAAAGCGCTAATTACAAATTATTATCTTATTTTTATCAGCACTGCTATTATTTTGAACACAACTGTAGGTATAACACATATATATATCTCCGGAAATGAAGAAGGGGGGAGGTAACTACAATCATTAATAAACACAGCTATATGATGTGTATAAAGTGACAACATTATAAGAAACTGTGCCATTATATACATAACAGATTTCCTAATTGAAATTGAAAAGCAGTCATAATGACTTGCTTGGGCAATCTAGTGTTAAGGAATTGCAGCAGACGTTTCTTCAGGCATTTTTTGCTCCGGTATCGATGAATATAATGCCTTTCCAGCCGCATGTACAGATGACCTGGTGGATTATTTGAGTGTGTATTAAAAACCTGATCACTCCATTTTGTAGGTGCATCTATAATAATTTTTCTATCATCATTTCTCTATCACCTGGTCTTGAAAAAAACTGGCCTTTTTGAAAAACTTGCATGTTTTGATCGCTCAACGTGAACACTATACATAACCCCGAAAATATCTGGTTTGGCAGACCATCTACACATGAACCTGGAAACGCACTATTTTCATTGACACCGGGATTAAAGACTGCCTGGAGTAATATCTGCTGCCTTTCCTCAACTAACCATGATCAACATAGTTTGTGGTTTTTTTTTTTCAAATTTATTAAAGTTCTATAATGGAAGGAATAGAACAAAAACCATATATCCCATTCCATCGGTTTTCTCTATTTTTTATTTTAAAGATTTGCCCACATAACTGCTCAATTACAAGTGTATGTGCAACGGAAACAATGAAACAATTATGAAACCACATCGCATTATCCTTCCAACCCAATTACCTAATTTATATTCCAACGCAAAGATAAGATCATGGATTGATCTATCTCCACGGCAAACATTGCGGGAAAACCTTTCTGCACTTATCGAGAATTAGCTCGATAATGGAAGCGTTGAACGTGAAGTGAGTCAACAACATTTTGACCGTTTTGTTCATTTAAATTCGAAAATTATAGCCTCCATCAGCACATTGCCGCCCGAAATCTGCCAACTCATCTAGTCATTAATGTCCGCATGAATTAGGTCTCAACTGAGTGCAGCCCTATCGGAGATCTGGACAGTATCACGTGCATACATAATATCGCTCATCGTAACTCACCGCAACAGTGCAACAGTTTCGATTTCTGGCAGAAAAGCAACAATTTACAACAAACTGAAAATATTCCCTCAGCCTAATTGCGGCCAGATGACGGCTTCCTTCCAAGAGTAGCCCCGGTTTTCCATTGCCATCGTTCCGTTCTCATCATTTTACACAGTAATCACCTTCCCATCAATTGTTATGGCCAGGAGGAACACTAGGAAGCATCTTTATGCAAACAGTCATCTACTTAAATGAATAGTTTAATGACGGCTATTACAATAAATTATTGATCTCGTTTTTTTTCTGTACTCCTCGTACGGTAGTGATTTGCTGTGCTGCTTCATACTTCCACCATGTGTGTATAACCTAATCTTTGCGGCTACCAATTGAAAAGTATGAATGGATTGCCAACGCGCCGTATTGCAGCTATGCTTGGAACCCATCTCTACCTCCCCCCAGCACAGAACCAGTTCAGAGTATCATTTATGCTTCATGTTGACCTGCCGACTTGGCGAACATTGTGAAACATTTCAATCAGAATCTAATTGAGTCCAATTTATTTCCTTTCCTCCCGGGGAACCATGCGCGAGGCAGAGTTTATTTTTTTTGTTGTGCTTCCTCTTTGATTTTTGCTCCACTTACCGGCCGACAGGTTTGGGATTGCCTTCATTACTTATCCCATTCATTTGAATGCGAGGCCATTCCAAACGAGATGGGCGTTTGGAGTTGTTTAGCGCTTACCCCTCCGGTGTTTTGAGTTGGTGGTGATCCTGGGCGAAGTGTGTCGCTTGACGTATTGGTTATCATTTTTGTTTCGCAATTATGACTGTATTATCATTGGAAACTATATGGTTCCAAAGATCCCTGAAATAATATGTCGTAGCCTTCTTTCTTGTCTCCATTCTCGCTTATGACGAGTTTCATGCCAACTCGACTGGCCATTGCCAGCAGTATCTCAGATTACAGTGAAATGTTGTGGGAATAAAGATATTGGTTATTTAAGAAACTTTACATACTTGAAATTTTCTCAAAAGTATAGCACTACTTTTCGAAAATGGCTTTTTTCTTATTTTTTTACAAACTCAAACACCATAATACCTAATAAATGTTGGTCAAAGAATGAAAAGTAGGAAATTGTTTAAATTTTCATAAAAAAATTATTTAAATTTATTTTATTTAAATCGCTCTGAAAAAAAAAAATATTTTAAAAATTGAATAGTTTTTTTTTAAAAAAGTATTTTTTTTAATTCTCAAAAAATATTAAAGACCTTTAAATACATTGGAAGGTCGTCATTTTTAAAGGGAAAATGTTTTTCTAATTTCTGATAACAACTTTTTCCGGTTTTCTTTGAAAAAATTACAACTAATTTTAATTTTTTTCAAAGTCAAGATATAATGTATTCCACAATGTTTTATATCTCATTAACATATAAACTTTTGTAGAAGACGTAAACTTTCTATTATTAGTTTGTGGTATAACGACTCGATCATAATACGCTCTAAAAAAATTCATGTGATATCTTCGAAAAAGATCTTTTTTTTCTAATGAAAAATTATCATACCGCGGTTTTTTTTTGGCAATGGTTGGTTGGTTTTTTTGACAGACTTATCTCACTTCTTAACTAGGCGAACCTAGCCAGAATATTCACCTGCCCTGGCTTTCTGAATGCCAAAGGGAGACTAGGCTCTGCGGAATGCACGTATTTGCAGGCTCGTGCTGTTTTAATCCTGACCAAGGAATTGTCGGACAATCGCGCAGGTGCTAAGGATGACCGACTTTTGGATGCCGGCCAATTCCTTCTCGATGTTCAACACCTCCAGCGCTTCCAGAAGTGTCTTCGGGACAATTCCAGTTCCAAAGAGAACTACTGGAACAATTCTTGGGACCTCCCTTAGCCCCTACAGTTCCTTGAGCACCTCGGCCAATGGTCGGTACTTACGAATTTTGCGACCGTGGGTCTCCTCCACATTCTGGTTCAATGGAATAGCGACATCGATAATGGTGACTTTGCGGTCGCACTTGTCGTAAACCATTATATCTGAGCGGTTGTGGTGGATCGAGAGGTCGATCAGAACAGTGCGATCCCAGTACAGCCTGAAACGGTCATTTTCCAGGACTTTTGGCTAACATATGTTCAATATATGATCCTTTGGAAACAAAAAAGACTGCCAGTTTTTTACTTTACACTCCAACTAATAAAATGTATTTCCAACAAAAACGCTGCTTTCTGTTTAGAGTTATTCTCATTTATGGGTTTGTATAAATTCTCATCTATTGTGTTAAAGTTTACGTTTAGCCTTTCTCTTAACATTTGTTCCGTCCATTCACGTATGTCTCTGGTTTTCATGCATTCAACTGGTAGTCTATACATATCGCAATTCCCATCTGCAAGCCTTCCGGTGTTGTAAACTATCAACTTTTCTTTATTCGCAATGATTAATCATTAATCATTAAGTAGCAGGAACACATTGGATTTATCTTTAGAGCATAGAAAATTGTAGCTCTTATTTCTTTACAAGGTCGCCCAATTTTCTTCAGGGTAATCATTTTCTACACTAGGTTTTATCAGCGTATTACTGAGAAACTTTTGTCCAGAACACAGTAATTTATCGAGTATTAAAGAAATTCGTTTCGCTATAATTTTACAGAATAACTTGCAGTCTGTGTTCAGGAGACTTATTGGGTGGTGGTCCTGAATGGTTGGTACCGCTTCTTTCTTAGGGATCATGGTGATGATTCCAGCCGAAAAATCCTTGGGTGGCATCGTCTGCCCATTAATATACGAATTGAACCGAGCTACAAGATGATCTGAAGCTTTTGAAGATCGAAATGTGCCGTGTAGTCAGGTCCATGTGACTTCATTTTAGAACACTGTTTAAGTGTTAGACAAATTCTTGCTCGGTTATCGGTCGAACTAATCCAATCGCATCTTCTTCGTCGAGTGTATTGGTGATGTAGCTGATAGGATTTTCTAAGCCATCAATCCCAAAGAACTCACTTTCGGCAAACAGGTCTGTGTAGTATTGGTGTACTCCCATTAATGACGGACGATTGTTTGGTGGATCATTAGTTCCAGTTGACTGAATCACTGGCGTGAAATTGTTGTGTAAATGCTTCGATACCTAATAGACGTTCAATTTTTTACCCTCTAGCAACGATTTTTTCTCCAATTCTGCACTGCAAACTGCAAACACTGCAGCCTTTCGTTTTCGTGTTCTATCAAAAGGTTTTTTACAATATTAATTTCATTGGTGACGTCTTCTCCATTAGATCTCCTGTTACACAATACTTGGAATCGAGAGTACAAAATATTCTTACTGTTCTGCACAGCCTGATAACGATACCATGATTCAGCTTTGTAAAAGCTACGAACTTTAGCTTTGAACGCATAGTTTCACCATGAATTATGATCGATCCATGTATTCCAATCTACCTCTTAGCAATTGTAATTGCTCTCTGAAGACTTGGCTAACCTCTGGTGATAATAATAGAGTTGAATCAATTCTCCAGTATCCCCTTCCTCTTGTGTTGAGCTCGTGTCGTTGGACGGACAATTTCAAAATCACAGCATGATGATCTTAGCATGGAGGTTCAACTTGCACTGTGCAACGTGTATTCTAGAGCTAGCCACTCATGGCAAAACGGCAAAAGTTCCTTTGGGAATGTTAGTATCATTCAAGAAGAAGCATGTAATACAACAGCTCATAACACAATATAACATGACGTATCGAAACTATATTTCAGAATAACGTTTTCCGGATGACAGCTGTAATCATCTTTTTTTTAACATTATTTTTCTTCAAATCAGTATCATATCATTCTGATTGTCCGATCTCTATGCTTTTGGAGATCCTAGATAGTACACTGAAAGTGTAGTATCTTTGGCATACCGAGGGTTCTTTAATCTTTCAATTATCATCAATGGCAGATTATGTGTATCAGAAACGTTTGAGCATAGCAGTTTTGATTACTGCAACACTTTTTCCTTCAAATGAGTTGATGTAATGTTTTAATGTTTTTTTTACTTTTTATAGTAAACCTGATTCGTCGCAATTATATACTTGATTAACGCTCAAATCAGGTTTCTCAGTTCTTGAAACTATCCATTGCCCGAAAATCAACTAAAAAACATTTCGCCACACACACACACACACACACGCACATACAAACACACACACTTACGTTTTCGAAGGCCCAATCTCTTAAAATTAACTGAGTCTAAACGGTACTACAAAAATAGGTGCGAACTATTCATCCTCCAAGATAATATCCTTAGAAGAAATAATATTGTTAAGTTCTCGTTCATTAAGAAACCATGTATACGTGTTCAAAAAGTAACGTGAATTTTGAATTTACGCGGGTTACGTATACTCGATTCTATTTTTTTTTTGTATCAGGGTTACCATATTCACAGAGTAATCTGTATTGATACCGATTTATCAGACATTTTTAAACCAAGAATCTGTGGTTACAGATAACAGATTTTTAAGGTTTTATGCAGAATTCACAGTTTATTTTTAGAAAAGATCAATTCCAAATGAAATTGTCCTGAAAATGCAGATTTTAAAACCATGTATTTTTGATTCGAATGAAAGCTTGTATTCCGTTTAGGTTGGAGGAAATATGAATTTTCCATGGTAATTCGGAATTTTTTAACTTAAGCGTAAATTTTCAATATGGCGTATCGATTTTAGTAAGAGAAATCTTTGATAATTTAAATCTGAAAAACTATGAGTCGTACCGAAACAATGACTTACAAAGAGTTATAGAGTATTGATTTTCTAAGCGTGAAAAAAAATTTACACTGAGGAGAAAAAAGAGTACCCTTTTTTTATTTACGAAAAAAAACTTAAATTTGCAATATCTAAAATTTTGCATTTTTATTTATTTTTTTTTTTTTGTATAAAAAAGAACTCATGTGGAAAATTAAAAAAATTAGTCCCAGATGGTAAAACTATTTTTGACGAACTTTATGAAACATCGAATTTATATGAATTTTCTAAACTTGGAATTTTTTTATGTTAAAAATGAATTTTAGCCACATGAATTCTTATGTGATTTAAAACAAAAAAGCTCATTATCAATCTCCTGCTAAATGCAGAGTGTTGAGTTTTTGGCCCACTTCGACAGCTGAATTTTTCTGACACCCAACACTGCTTGCAAAAGACCCTTTTTTTAGTCCCGGTTCGGTTCAGTAGTTTCCGAGTCTATAAGAATCAGACAGACAGACAGACAGACAGAAATCCATTTATATATATATATATATATATATATATATATATATATATATATATATATATATTAGATATTCGTCAAACGAATGTTGACTACATTCTTATATATTAATGTTACAATGTCTTCTTAAGTTAAATGTGATTTCTACGGTTCATGTATCTTTTTAACTGTTAGCATTCGAAGACATGTGATTACAAAATTTAAAAAATCTTTTTTTGTCTTAACAGCCATTCCATGCCAAACCGATATAGTGGTTCTCAGATTTTCGTGAAAAGTTGAATTTTTTTCTCTATCGCAAAAAATTAGACCAGTATTTTTTTATTTTTTTCATGAGAGTTACCAACTTCATTTCAGGGTGGTCCGAAAAATTAACTTTTCCCCTCTTTTTTTTTTTTTTCCAAAAATGACTTTTTTAGAAAAAAATATAACTTTCGGACTACTCCACCAGTATTACAAATGAACATTACAAAACATTGGATTTTGACGTGGAACTACGTCTAACCGGAGTATATGAGGGGTAAAATGAAAACCTTAAATTTAAAGATTCCGAATGCTTATAACTCGAACATTTTTTACTGGATCGGAAAGATGTTTTCATCAATTGATAGGGAATATTTCTACGCTACTATCGCAAATAATAAAATGTTATTTTTTATTAGATGAACAATTGAATAACTGTAAAATGTTATGCGTTATCTAAACGCCCTAACTACCTCGTTTTGATTGGCCCGATTAACGGTTTCCCCAACACAGCCATCAAAACCAAGCAGCGTTAGAGAAATCGGAATTGCAAATACTTTAAAGTCGGGGGTATTTTTGTTCCGACTGGAATGTGTTTCCCCAACACAGACTTCAAATCCAAGGAGCGTGGAGAAATTGGCATTGCGAATACATGTAAGTCGGGAGCATTTTTGTTCTGACTGAAATGTGTTTCCCCAACACAGACCTCAAATCCATGAAGCGTGGGAAAATTGACATTACGAATACATGTATGTCAGGGCCATTTTTATTCCTACTGAAATGTGTTTCCCCAACACAGATTTGAGAACCAAGGTGTCTGGGGAAATTGGTATTGCAAATTCATGCAGATCGGTGGTATTTTTCTTCCGACTGAAATGCGTTTCCCTAACACGGACTCTAAATCCATGGAGCGTGGGGAAATTGGCATTGCGAATACATGTAAGGCGGGACATTTTTGTTCCGAATGAAATGTGTTTCCCTAACACGGAATTTAAATCCAAGGAACGTGGGGAAATTGGCATTGCGAATACATGTAAGTCGGGAGCATTTTTGTTCCGACTGAAATGTGTTTGCCTAACACAGACTTTAAAATCAAGATGTCTGGGTCTGAGGAGGCTGAATTAGATGACGTTTGATTATTCTTCCGTTCACATATTTTGCCTTAGGCATCATACCAAACGTAAAAGGACTGTCATTAAATTTACTTGTAACGAAGAACTTAAACTATCATAATGCATGAATTGTCTGTATGTCATTATTCAATCTTTTTATTCACAAAGCAAATATATTGAATCCGGATATTGTTTCATTTGTGGAGGCGATCTGGCTGGTTCAATTCTCACTCCCGACATTCTTCCTAAAATGGAAGTAAAAGTGACGAAGCAGCTAAAATGTGCTGAAAGTCACTATAATAGAGAAAAAATAATTGTTTCATTCAATCAAAAATTTAATCAATACAAACAAATGATTTCTAAGCTAAGATAGTCCCACGTCAACCTTGCGATTATATCATAGATATAACCCACCCATTTTTTTCATGATTATCGATTATATATATTTTTTATGGTTTACATGGTCTCGGGACCAAGGGCGCCGTATTTTTTTATTTTTTTCTTGGAAGCTGAGGTTTTTCTACATTACATATAAAAAATAAGAGAGGTGATTTTTTTCGTTTTCAAATTATGATTTTTCAAAGTTAACCGATGCACTGGTCAACAGGCAAAAAAATTAAATTGGCGTTAGCTTTTTCGTAATGTTTTTCCTTTCTTGGTGTAATATTCATGTGCTTAAATACCACATTTGAGCTCAATATCATCAAATCTGATTTTTTATGACTTCTCAAAGCTTGGCATATTGACGTTTTTTGACAATTTTTTTAAAGAAAGTACATTACTTTGAAACGCTCTGCAGCTTCAATGATTTGGTTGGTTGTTTTTTTTGCACTACATGAAAAGTTGTTAATAAAACTATACAAAACAAATCTCTTTCATTAGATATTGTGAGATTTGATCATGATCAAGGTCTCACAAAAAAAATCATGAAAAATTGTGATTTTTTGTAGAAAACTAGCTTAAAAGTTTTGTTGTCACAGTTTGCCGCGGTTGTGACTACATTAAAAATTTAGGAAAAAGTATTAGCTTTCAATTGAACACCGGCGCCGGCACAGCGCAAAAATGCACGAAATGTCGTTTAAAAATATTAAATTTTTATCTAGGGTCCAATGAAATCAAGATCATAATAATCTGTTGATGAAAGTTTTCGTATCACAGTTATCTGTAGAAGATGAAATATAAATTTGGGCTCAACATCACGAAATTTATCATTAAGAAGTTATAAAAAAAAAGTATGTGATTAAAAAGGGAATAAAAGTAGGGTAATGGAAAGTATACAGCCCTGCGCTGACAACCGTTAGACATAGCTGTCAACCAAAGCGTCATATCGTTAGTTGAATGTCTGCCATTTTACAATATGGATCGTTTTAGCATCGCACAACGTGTTAATTTTGTTAAATTATACTATAAAAATGATGAAAAACCGGCAAATGTTTTTCGAGCATTACGGACGGATTTTGGTCGTCATGGACGGCCTACAGAGCACAACACAATCGCTAATGAAGTGCGTAAATTCAACAAACTGGATCCGTAGCGGATATTGTGAAACCTGTGCATCATCGTAATGTGCGTTCGGCCGAAAATATTGCTGCTGTTGATGCCAGTGTGGAGGATGACCCGAATGTTTCGATTCCACGGCGTGCTCAGCAATTGGGCTTGTCAAACACATCATTGTGGTGAATTTTGCATTTGGACTTGCACCTACATCCATATAATCCATATAGCCCTTTTCAAAACGCAATTTAATTCTTTCTTAACCCATTTTAGGCCAAGCGTTCGAAAAATCGAACAGCAGCTTTGATAATTTTTCATGTCTTTGGACAGGAACCATATGGTAATGTTTTTGCACCAAAAGATAGCTTAATTTATTAGCTACCACTTATATCGATTTCATTCAATTTTGAGTAACTTTATTGGATAATAAATTCGATTTAAAGCAAGTATGTTTGGAAGGTGTTTTCAATGTCAACTAAAAACCCCAATAAAATTCAAAAATATGTGAAGTTTTCTACAGTATTGCTTTGATAAAAGAACATACATTGTGATATAGAGCGAAAATCATTCGATTGAGCCGCATACAGGAAAACAACAGGCGGGGAAATTGAGTGTTCGAGAAATCGAACGTTGGCCATAACGAGCATTTTTTTCCTGCTGAATCAACACCAACACATCCAACCTCCGCTGCGCATTTTCATTTATTCATGCATTTTAAGTCGTAAATGTTTGCAAATATCGATTAATTTAGCAAATATTATTGAAAATCTGCTAGATTTTTTGTCCGTAACAACCTTAGGTGATGGCGGCCCGTAGAATTTCTTTTGTGGGGGAGCTGGAGGAAATTATCAGTACGTGTAACAAGGATTCTAATGAGATTATTTGTGTGAATATTCTTCCGCCGGACCGAATAATAACCTTCCAATCCTCTATACCATTGTTTTTTAGCTGTACTCTGGTACTTTGCATGTTTAATAAATTAAAATTACATGAAATAAGAAATGCCACATCTAACCTTAGGTGGATTAATTTGGATTTATACTTAGTGACCTCCATTCTCCTGTTCTTGTTCTTCCGGGAATTAAAAGTTGATGCATTTATGAATACCGTATATTTGCTAATTGAAGTGACGTTTAGTTCGCAGTATGTTTGTACTTGCAAAAAAATAGTGCGGGTTTCGGCCAATGTTCGATTTTTCGAACAGTCATTTCCCGGAAAATGGAGGATGGGAAAAAAATAATTCTTGAACATTGGAGTTCCTTTAGCGTTAATAATCGAAAATGCAAGAATGGCTTTCGTCAAAAAAATAATTTTTACAGCTTGGTCGTTAATGGGTTAAATATTTTAAGTATGCGAAGTTGCTTAATTGACCAATGTTTCTACACTCACAACGTTGTACTGCTATCTGAGATGCTGCTGCCAACTCCTAAGACGAGTTGGCCTTAAATTCATTTTATGTAGAAGTCACTTTCCTCCAGCCTCTAGGGTAAAACTAAACAAAGTGTGAAGCCATTAATTGATCCCCAGTTAAAGAATTGCATTGCATCCGATCCGGACTACATTCCAACCGATGTCCAGTTCCATCCACCGATCTGCGACTACAGTTAGCTCGATCCTCGTGATAGAGAGAAGAGGAAAGATTTTGATCGCGTCCAATCACCACATCGCTGGTTGTAAAGTTTTATCGTTTTATTAACAACACGTTGCACCGGGCTGCGTAGAACGACCCATTCCCGGAGCTGATGAGTTTAACACATTTTCACGTCAGAACCAGTTTCGGCGCGTAGACCGCGATTGATGGATTCGAAGTTGGTGGCTATGTCAGCTATAAAGCAGTAAAATGTTTAAAAATCGTGTCAAAGCCATTGCCTTATATTGCGTGGTGGTCTGCTTTATGGTTATTTTTTTCTTCTTCTTCTTCATTGTTAATCTTTCCAGTGGGATGGTGTCCAGCACGACCGCTCTTGGTCGTGTCGAACAAACAGCAGCATTGAATTCAAACGTTGGGAAATGGAAGCGTGTTTCGCATCGAGTGTGTTTGATCGAATTTTAATTGTACGTTCAATAATTAAATTTATGTAATAATATTAATTTCAAAGATAATTTCAATTATGTAGAAATTTGAATGTTAGCATCTTCAATTTATTTTCCATTTTACGGAATCCCCAACGACTGGATCGATGTAATCGATGCCTTCATCTAAACCATGTGGACTATATGGAGATAAATCTCCCGAAGCAAATACTGGACACAGAAAAAAAACAATTCAATTAACATAATTTTTATCTCCCCAATGAAATTAAAAACCAATACAGCCCACCCTCGGCGGGGTCACATCTCAACCAGCTCTTCGAAAAACTCAGCAAATTTATCAAATCCATCACCGCTGGATCGGATGAAGAGACACCAGGCAGATGTGTTGACCGGCCCGGCAACTACCACCGACCGGCGTCACTAACACACCAATTATCCGGCACTACTCCGGCAGCCACCTTCGCGCCGACCCGTGGAATTCCGGGCTGCTCCCAACGGGTGACACCCGTAGTTCCGTACGATCGATGCGATGGCGGTGGCTGTGGGGGCAACCGGAGGGAGAGGATATAATCTCAATTAATTAAAACAAGATAAAACTGCCCAAATGGGGTCGATAAATCACCACTGCGAATGCGAGAGCTCGATCTGAGGCCATCGATAGCCATGCGTTGGTTTCCTGATAGACACATTCGAACGGTCCCAAGCGCGCGGATTGGCCGTATCATGAACTAGAGAGACGCTGCGGTTCAGATGTTTTATGGATTGTCCAGCGCGCCGAGATAGTAGTGATGATGATGATGATAGTTTGGTGTCGTTTAAGCGTGTCGTTTTGGGCAGTAAAACTTGCGATAGGGATCATTTTTCCCCCTCAGAACGAATTCGTGCGTACGTAAGTGTAAATGTGTCTGCCTCCGGTACTGCTGCTGATCTTTTTCCGCTTTCATTCGCATCCCTACTCTATCCCACTTTCTCATCCGTAGGATGCTGGGAGAAAATTCTCCCGATTCCTCTCCAGCTCTGAATAGAAGCCTAATTTATGGGCGAACTCGAGATGAGACACGGCAGGCAAAAGTTTATCACCTTCACCGGGCGATTCGTTTCCCCCGATAGGGAAACAATAACAACGACAACAACAACAGAAAACGATCCCTCCGGAACCTGTTTGGAAAATAGAGACAAATTTCATGGCTTTTGATTGGAATTTAATTGACGCAGATGAGAAAAGATATTCATTTCTCGCCGAATTGCCCTGCTTTCAACCTATTTCTCTGTGCCGGCTCGCGTGTCTGAATAGATTTTGATTGACGGATTAGCGGTTGAAGTTGGCTTCCCGGTGACATGCTGAGCAGCGGCGGCGTCGGTTCCCAATTCGGGATGCTGTCATGTCAGTTTCTGCCAGTTTGCCGTTTTTTTCTGTGTGTGAATTAACCAGTAAACACGAACAATTGTGTTTCGTTTGGTGAAATAAATACGGATGCTGAAAATTGTCATCTACCAGCGAAAAAATGTTCTTGAGGGATGCGAATTTTCCCACCTCTCTTCGGTTTCATCTTGTCAACCGGATGTTAATGGAACGACTTTGAGGGAAATGAAATAGCAGCTTTCTCGTGACTACGTTACATTTGACGCCAATGAAATGAGCGGAAACATTCATTGGATTATTCGGGAATTGAGCCTAATGTTGAATGACAATTGTTTCTGTTGAGCTGAAGTTCATGACGAAAACGGAATCGACACTGAAGGTTCGCTCCTCAATAAATATAATTCTTTTCTTTAAAAAAAAATCGATGTATGAATATATTAGAGTACTCTTCAAATGATGTCCAATAATTATTTGTAATTCTTTACCCGTCAAATTGCAGTGTGCCAGCAAAGTGACCAGGTCGAAGTCATGTTTTGATCAAGAATCTGTTCATTCAACTCAATAAATTCAAATATTGCTTTTAGCATTGAGCTGTTGAGATAACAATTGCTTCTTCAGAGATTTTGCCGCTTCCGAACGGATGGAGATCTCCAGTCTATTTGACAAATAGTGCGAAATCGAATTCATACATACAGTTTTAAGAGTAGAGTGGCAATTGGAGCAATGAAGGGACAATTGGAGTTTAATGGTGCCAAACACATAAAACAAATGTACGAGGGAGGTCTGATAAGTACTTAGCCTCATCGCCCGTTGGTGTCAGTATCGCAAGAGAGATTACTTATCGTGTAGTACATTCTCGTAAACGGCTACTGTCACAAATTTTCAGCCGAATCCGACTCGTAGTATTGTTGGAAATTCCGCCGTCGCCACGGCCAAATTGGTCGAATTGCACTACGAACTGCTGCCCCATCCACCGTATTCTCCAGATTTGACCTCGTGCGACTTTTTTTGTTTCCAAACTTGAAAAAAGTCACAGGCTAGGCACAAATTTGAGTCGAATGAAGAGGTCATCACCGCCACGGAGGCCTACTTTGTATTTCTCGAGAATACGTATTTTTCAGATGGAATAAAGAAGTTGGAGCATCGCTGGGTCAAGTGAATCGAGCTAAAAGAAGACTATGTTGAAAAATAAATCGCCACTTTTCCAAAATTTTTGTTTTTTTTTTTTGTAGGCTAAGTACTTATCGGACTGCAGTCGTAAATATACTTTTTTTCTGTTTAAGCACGCAAAAAATGCAATGACCCCACCGAGAACTATAACAATTATTATAGTATGAGAGCAAAACACGACATTAAATCTCTCATACGTGTAATTTTCTGTTTCGATAAATATTGTATAATAAATTGGGAGTGCAACATGTATTGAGTAAATTTTATCTCAAAATCATGTTTTTCAACGAATTGAAGAGATAAAAAAATTAGCGATATGACACGGAAAGAAACTCTCTTTATAAATTAATTTAAAAAAAAGGGTTTAAAAAAGTGATCGCCGCCAAATTGTTAAGACGTCAATAGAATTCGGAGAACGCCCTGGATTTTGTGGCAATATGTGTCGGATCATTGTACTACCGAAAAAGAAAGTCCACTCCAGCTTTCCTTACCGATGGCAGATTGTCGTTAATAGAGTCGATTAATTGCCATTATTCCGGTGATCCGGACTATGTTCCCCAAGTTCACTGGCCCACGCAAAGCTGCCCAACACCATGATGTTTGTACTGCCGTGCCTCACCGTAGACCGGAAATTCCGATATTGTAACCCTCTTGTACTTCAATCCTTGCAAGTGAAGAGTGTTTTTTCTTATTCAATAAATAACATATTTTTTTATTACATAATTTCAGATATTTTTGAATAGCTCTTATTTAGAAAAACACTGAAAATATAAAGAATTTTTAAAATTTTATTTTTACATTTATTTTAAGTTCAATGAAATTTCAGCTGCAACAGAACCGTGTTTAATCGTAAAACGGTAAAAACACTCTTACGGTGTAAGAGTAATCTTTCTGTTCCACTGTTCTGTTGGACCAAACAACAGGACAGTTGATATGAGGCTTACATTGTTGTGTTGGTCATACCACAAATAGTCCGATGTTTCATGTTGTTCAGCAGCAGAACGAGCGAAGATGGAGAGGACTGGGTCTCCATCATTTACGTAGCTATTTAACACGTGCGTCACCTCGTCACCCATGTACTGGTGACACTTTCCTCGTTTAAATTAAATATGATTTTTAAAAGGAATGTGATGGAATAGACATCTAAATATAGATATAGGATATATAGAAAAGCAATAAAATCAAAACCAGAAAAATATAACGTTCTTTCCTTACCTTTTTTAATTTTTACTACGGAGGGTGAGTACTACAGTATCTCGCGAAACCCATATAATAAAACATTGGCATTTTTTATTGTTGCCAGTTCCTCTTCAAATTAAAAAAAAATAGCCAGATCATGTAAAAGTTGTATGTAAACAAAGTTTGACTCATTTGATAATTTATTTGGGCCCGGCAAGAAACTCAACCGGATGGCGTTGGACGACGAACGTGTTAAAACAACACACATTGGTGGTTAGTTGAGGGCCCTGAGTTTTGAATTTACGTTCGTTCGATAGTAAGCGTAAACGCAACCAATTTGGACTAAGACCATCAAGAAAATTATTCAAATTTCGAAGTATTCGTAAGTAAAGTTTGTACATTGGAAAACGTTGTGCTTGCATGCTATATATTTTTTGATAGAAATATGTTGGTCTAAAAAAAGCTGCTGATTTTTATTCTTAATTTTGTTTGTCTTAAGTAGGATTAAAAATTCATTGATATCATACTAACATACTTGGGGGGTCTCCGTAGCCACATTGGTTGCGCGTTCGCTTAGTGAGCGATCGATCGTAAGTTCAAAACTCAGGGCCCTCATTGACCATCTTTGTGTTGTTACAGAATAACTATGTCTACGCAACGATCATCAGCGATGGAGATCGATTCATGGTTGAAATAAGATCGATTCATCCATACAGCTGCTCTGCTCTGCAAGACACATCGGGCTGCTGTTCTATAAATAACTTAACAATGATCGATCAACTGTCTCCGCTGTCCGGTCTAACTGGATAATGGAATAACTGAAATACTCTTACGCCTAAATGGCTACTGTGTAAATGCAATGATATAGAAGGGAATACTCTAACGCCGAAAAATGGCAACTGTGTAATGTTCTAATTATAGATGAGGACCTTAGAATGCAAGGGGTGTGTAAGTGACTTGAACGAATTCTCTTCATAAACTTTTTCTTTATAATAACACAACTGAAAAAAAGTTCCAATTTAAGTTCGCTATAGAATCCGATAGATGAGGTTCTGACCTATCTTCCACATTGTCAAATACAACTGGGAATGTATTTGCAGCTAAGTTATGACCAGAAGAGAGAGTCGATGTAGAGAAATCGATCAAATCACTTACACCCCTTTCATTCTAAGCCCCTCAGATATGATAAACATGTGACATGTACACGATTAAAATTCGGCTCTGTTACAGCAAAAATGTTAATGAGCCTAAAATAAACAAAAGGGATAAACAAATACTAACATACTTCTCGTTAGTTTCATTTAATTTAAGATAAATCAAACGACCAATATAGGCTTTTAACTTTCAAATTACTTCGACTCTAGCCTTGAAGGCCATTTTAGTTGATTATCATTATAGGGTTTTGGAGGTTATCTATTACATTCTGTGGCTTTTTGGTTTCATTCATGGTAAAGCCCAATGAATAAAATAAAAAGTAACCTAAACTAGTGATTGTTCCAATCAGTAAATACGTTTCAAAAATTTAAAATTTTTAACAGAAAACAATTTTTGCTTAAAAAAATACATAATTTTAATTGAATCGAGGAAAAAAGAGGAATCAGGGAAAAAATGTATAGTCATTATAGAGCCAAATTCACATTCAATTTTTGAAGTAATGTTTAATCTTTATGGATGTTTCAAACAGAGATCCCAACCAAAACTTTGAAAAAGCTGGGAAATAAACTGTAAAAAAAACTGGAAGAATTGATTTTTTAATTTTCCTTAATTTTGTTTACAAGAGCAATACAAATTTGGATATACAGTTACAGTCTCAGTATGTAGCAATATTAACGCCACTGGAGCGTAAATTTCATTATAATTTTTTTTTTTTCTTCATGAAATCTATTCTGAGGCCAATGGGGGCGTTAATACGTAAGTACCGTAGCATTTTTAATTTTCCTCATCCTGCTTGGGATCATACATTTGAACATTATAGTTTTATTTTACATTTTGTGTTTTGGATCATTGAAGTTAGATCGTTTTAGAACTTGACGGCAGAGTGCAATATAAAAATTGATCGAATCGGTATTGAATTCAGCTACGGCGTAGTCTAAAATTTTACATACGGACAAATATTCACTGATCAACATTCTAGTTGCGACAATCAAACTGACATAATTTTCTTGATCGAACTGCTCATCGCTCAGATTGATTATATTTTTCATATAGTCTGCTTTAAAAAAAGTTATCCAAAAGTGACCTGAATAATCTTGAAATGCTCGAATGCAAAGTAAAATGTTTCCGACTTTCGGAACATAAGACAAGAAGGTTTAATAAAAAGTCGTAGAAGAGTCATTTAAACCGTCATAGATCGATCGTACTCGGATCTTCTCTACAAGATCACCATTTAAAATAATTCCAAAATAAATTCGGAGCAGTTCGGAACGTTCCAATATATGTACGTTTGACAACACTTTCTATTGAAAGCCACCGCGTGGCTGACAGATGCAGCATTTTCAAGGGTTTCAACTCTAAATAAGTTTGAATTTCAGCAAACTTACTGTTTCCGAAAGGTCTATAGTTTAGATAAGAGTAGATGTCCTGACGCGTTTTTCTCGAAACTTTTTTTTTTCAAACTGGCGTACACGATACATCAAGTTCTGCTGTACCGATTTATGTCAAATTTATATGAATACAATCTATATGCGTTTCTCTATTGTCTAAACTAAACCAATAAAAATCATATTTTTTAATCTTACTATTTTTTTAAAATCGAGAAACGTAAACATACTTTGTTTATTTTTTTGGAGCTCGAAAAATAGTCCAAAATTCGTGCCCCAGTCCACTAGAACACCCCATTAAAGAATTCCGTTTCAAGTGTTCACATAATTCTTCATGCTGTTCTCAGAGATGCCAAGCAAATTTTTGAAACAGGTGGATAAATTTAAAAAAAACTGAAACAGATTTTTTTGTCATTTTTGTTTATATCAGCAATAAAAATTAAGTTATGCAGTGACT
The DNA here is from genome assembly GCF_029784135.1 of Toxorhynchites rutilus septentrionalis. NCBI lineage: Eukaryota > Metazoa > Arthropoda > Insecta > Diptera > Culicidae > Toxorhynchites > Toxorhynchites rutilus. Next base: position 59,115,131 of record NC_073746.1, read on the forward strand.
GTGTCAGTAAGTAGCATTTTTGATTTTCCTGTCTGTGAGCATACATTTCAACATTATACTTCTGTTTCACATTTAGTGTCATTCTAACTAGTCCTGATTTTGTTTTATTTTTCCTCAGTATTCTTGATTTCTACATGATTTGAAAGCTGGAATTCCTCGCGAAGTTTTTGTTCCTGTTCTACTTCCTAGTTTTCATCTGTTCAAATTGTATACTGAAAAGAATCGCTCAATAGTTGCTGAAGAATGTTGAAATTTTCTTTTTGGACAAGCAAAATTAATGTCATACCTTTTTGGGATACAATTTTACCCCAAAATAAGCATCCTGGCATTCGTTTACAGTAAGTCAGTAAAACCTAGGCTTCGAAACTCCATAACTTCATTATCGATTTTCTGGATATCATTTCGATCGTGTACATTTGGAAAACTTCGTAGAAGGTTATGTAGATAAATTTACACATGCTTCCTTTCTATGGCAATAGTTGGATCAATTATCGCCATGTTGATGATTAAAGGATCATTGAGATTAAAACGTTTTAGAACTTGACGGCAGAGTGTAATGTAAGACTTTATCGAATTGGTCTTGAAATCAATTAGAGCGTTGTGTGACATACACCCAGGTTTATTTACGCGGTTTTTTTGCGCGGTTTTTAACGAGGTTTTTTTTAATGCGGATTCTCCAATTAATGCGGTTTTTTTTGTGCGGATTTTAAAAAAACAATACAATATCACATTTGTCCCTCAGCTCACATTTCTCTCTTATTCTCCCTCAGAGCATATTACGGTAATTAGTGCTTGTAACGGAGCTTAGCGCTTATGAAGGAAATTAATGTCGCAGCTTATCACGATTCTTACGTGGATTTTGGGTGTTGGGTAACGGGGAGCTCTCCTGGCGATATAACGGGACGGGGTTTTTACGGGCAGCGATTTGTGAATGTCTTTCCCTGTCTACTTAGCTCTGGACGGTTCGACAGTGGGGCTGCACGTGCATCGGCAGTAGAGTATACAATTCACAAGAGAATTTTCTAGCAACAACAGATGACCTCATTCGTGAGGAAAACCGAACTATTACTTCCAGTAACCAACGAAATCGCAGGAAAAAACTACGGGTTTCCGGAAGCGAGCAACACTCAACTTATTACCTCCGTTCTACGTTGTGTATTGAAACAATTTTAAAAATGGGTATGACAAAAAAAACAATACAGAGGACGTGAATAATATAATTCCAATTGTAATGATTGGAACAGATAGAAAGCACAACTAACTTGCGTTACAAGATATTTCAGCGGTACAAGGATAGCCCATTTGATATCTATCATTAGATGAGTTAGTTTTTTTCGCGGATTTTCCAATGGTTTTTTTGCGCGGATCTTCGAATTAACGCGGTTTTGACGTAGGACTACGTCTTTCATTTCTATAACAGGGTGTGAAATCAAATTTTCGAAAACGAAAGCGTTACGCCGGAGACCGAGATTTTGAGCGTTAATAGCTCCTAAACAACCGAACGATGGTATGGTAATGGTATGATAAACACTTCATTCCGAAGATAAAATGTCTACGCGTTATATACTTGTTACTTTTTCATCCAAAAACTTGTTTCAATAACCTTAAAATTGCTTTCAAAACAGGCTATTGAAATCACCAATCGGTATATAAGCGTGCGCCGCTCGGAAATCCACTCAGTTACAATTGAACAGCGATTGGAGCATGTTGTCGCTATTATGGTGAAGCTAACTTCGTTTATCATGGAAGCGCTGATGAACGGTGTCACCAAGAGCCTGTTTGTGCACCTTAGGACAGAAGGGAGTCCATCAGGAGGAGAGTGATGCCACAAACGGTTCCGCTTGAGACATCGGAGCAGCCACCACACACATACACGCGCGAAACTATTTTCGTTTGGTTGCCATCCGGCATCGAGAAGATTCCGGAAAGATGTCATCGTTGCTGAAAAATAATCTACCAGTTCCCCTTGGAATTTAAAAATACATCCACGCGAAAGAGTTTGTTTTGATATTTTCTATCCATATAGAACTGCAACCAAATACATTTGGTTTTGTGATTTTTAAATCAAGTGCAATGAACAGGGCGTTATCGAGTTAGCATTAACCACTGGTAGACTTCGAGTATCGAGGAGAATCTGGAAAGATGTTATCATTGCTGAAAATTAATCTGCCAGTTCCCTTGGAATTGAAAATTACATTCAAGCGAAAGAGTTTATTATGTTTTCTATCCATATAATACTGCGACTAAATACATTTGGTTTTGTGATTTTTCAATCAAGTGCGATCAACGTAAGATCACGTCTTTCGAACGATGTTTACTCAACAATTTCTCAAACGAGAAATGGGTGTTATGAGGAAGGATGAGCGAACGCAAAAATTATGTAGACTGATTTGATGCCTCAGATATTTTGTCTATTGGAAATGGAATACAAATCATATCACAATACAAGCAATGTATTATGTATTATACAACTTTCGTGTGATTGCTTCTTTTGCTGAATATTGTGCCTTCAATGTAACGCTCTCGCTTTCGAAGCCCCCCAAATACTCATTTATTCATTCATTTAGAATTGATTCAGATGCAACTAAAAACAAATGATCACTAAATCAACGATAGCCCTACGTCACCCTCGTGGTTATACCACAAATATAACTCACTTCTTGTTTTTTACGCGAATTTTCCAATCAACGCGTTTTTTTCCGAGGTAGGTATCCCCCGCGTGAAAAAAACCTGGGAGTACTGGCAAATATTCATTGATCATCATTTCGAGAACAGCACCTACAAAAACATTATCCAAACTGATACATATAATTTTCCTGATCGAACTGAATATTAATAAGAGGGAGGCAAACTAGTTAGAAAACGCCATACCGTACTTCTGTGTGCTTATAGCAGATAAATATAGATAAAGATGATGAATGTCATAAAGGTCTTCGATGTGATTGAACCGGAGTACGGTTTTCACAACTGGGAGAAAAGAATATGATTTTAGAGAGTAAACAACATGAAAACGCAGAAAAAGATTTTTTGTCTTTGCTTAAAAAAACTGACAATATACAGGAAAAACTGGAAGGTTGGCAACTCTGGTTACAACGCTTCTCGTTGAGACTATCTGAAGGAGAGCACACCCACACACTAATATGTCTCATAATATCATAATTATAATGATCAAAAAGTGAAATCTTTCAAAATTTTAAGGTATTCTGATTAGCCTCGATGCTAGAGGCGAATGAAGTGCAAAGTTCTTGAAAACCAAGAAGACAGAAATAGATTCCCAAAATGCGAAATCACTTTATATCCATAATTGCCCCCTAAAAAATTTCAAGCTAATGGAATATTTTAAACTAAACAGAACGCTATGGCCGGCCCTAAATCTTTAGCAGAACATCACTTTAAAGTGTTGATATTTATGTTGGAACGTCATATTATTTGACTCATTTCGTGTTGCCCTCCTTCGCTTCGCTGCTGCTGTCGATTTGCATGCTTGCGGTCCACGATGTCCACTCTGGACATTCGTTCTGGCGAACCGATCGGTTCGGAGAGCGATTTATGTTCTGGGCAGTCATAAATAATGTGATTATGAGAGTAAGACGATATGTTGTTGTGGATTTTGGTCGCCCTCATGCGCGCGTGTTTCGCCTCAGTATGACGTGATCGGCGGGCAACGTGAAACTTCGAAAACATTCTCTTGGCGCCCCCGCTGAGCGAGGGAATCCGCGAAGTCAGCATCTTTTTTTGGGGAGTATTGGAGGCATTTTGGAGGAACAAAACTAGCAACAACAACAACGACACACTCGAAGGTGTGCTGCTGCTGCTAATTAAGCACTTTTGTACCACTTGCTGAGAGTGATGGCATGTGCGTTTCGGGAATTTATGATTGTGCTATTTCCGTTCTTTCGCTCGTACTTCTCCACTTACGAGCACCTGCTGAAAGGTTGTTTTCGTTGTTGTTCGGACGAAATTGTCACGAAGCTCTAGCATGAGCATAGGTGTGTGTAATTCAAGGATTTCACAAATTATGGCTATGTTGATGACTTCAGGGTCACAATTACGGAAGCCACGGGAGATCGCATGGCTGGCACACGACGATCTGTCCTTGTGCCGGGGACGGTGTTTATTCGCTCCCAAACAAGGAACTGCAATTAAGGATAGAGCACAAAAACAAAACAAGAACATACCCAAGAACACACTGCTACATAATTACTGTTTATCGCAGCATATTAAGGCAACAGCAATAAACAATGTGAGAAAGTAGGAATACGATCTCGAGACATGGAAGCCAGAGAGCCGATTCGGTGGAAGGTGGCATGCGATTCGATAATTAGGCTGTAATGTGCTGTGAGACTGTGCGATGTGTGACATCGTTGAAGTTGCGGGGCGCATTTCATGTTGTTGACCATTTCAACTGAAGGTTGCTCCGCAGCATGGTAAATATTTTCTGGATGCTTTGTAAGAACGAAAATATACACTAGAACCTAAAATACTAAAATTCGTTTTTTAGCACTCCACAAATCGTATACAACCCGAACGATATCCAAACTTCGATCGCCACAAACTTCCACGCTCTCATCGCCTGGGTCAATCTCGGTGGATCACAAAAGCGAATGAAGAAGGATCACGCCATCCAGCGGACACTCCAAACAGTTGTCGCACACACGAGCCTCGAGAAGCGTCCAACGCAATTAAAATTAAATTTATGTTTCGAATTACAATAAAACACGTCTGATTATTATCACTCGATCCCGATCCCGATCGGTGGACCGAGGCGCGCTTGAATGTGACGAAACAAGATAATAAAAAAAAGCTGAGCTTCTCTGTGTGGCGATTTGGTCCATTTCGGTGGAGAGAACGATGGTCCTGAGAGACGAGGGGCCACCGCGTCGGTAATCAATGCGATGACAGCTTTAGTCGTTGTTTCTTGTTAATTTTACGACGGGTTAAATTTTTCATTTCCTCACCACCTGGGTAATCGGAGCGAAGCTAATTGGCGATGGAACACCACCGAAAGGCCCCTTCTAATCGGGATGCTGCGCTTGACTGAACGAAAAGAGGCCAACGGATTGGACGCTGTGTCATCGGAACATAAATGTTATTGAGCGTTTTAATGCGATGGATTTTTAATCCTATTTTGTTTATGCCTCTTTCCAAAGCAGTTAACACAAAAGTTATGCTTCATGGAAATACTTGTTTACAGCTACCAGACAAAGGAAGTGTATCCATGTCACCGTGGTTTTTAATCGTTAATTTTCATAATGCGGAAAGAATTTAAAGCGCTTCTCCATCAAATTTAGTTGCACTTTCAAACCTCACACTTAACATGCTGCCGCCGTCAGTCCGACAGGAGAATTCCTCTAATCAGACAACTGACTGACACCCGGCAGCGGAAGAGCTTGGGGCTAATTTGCTAATTAATCAAGCCAGGAAGTGACATCGGCTCAACTGGCAGCAAGCCTGTCAGAAACAGGCGGGAATATGTTCATCGGTGCTAGACTACTGCACTGCAAGATCAGGCCATGGTAAGGTCGGCTAATGCACTTCGTAGTGATGGTCGGTTACTGGAGGGTGTTTTCGATGGTGTTCGATAGTGGGATGAAAAAAGTTTGCGGCAATTGATTTTATATATATTTTTGCATTGATTATAAAACTTATCATTTCGACTCTCCGAGCCAACTCATTTGATTTTATTTGATACACCGTTGATACTCCTCAATTGATTGACACTAATGAAACTTCGTCTCAGACATTTTAATGAAACTCCGTGGTAACAATTCCTACTTCAAATAATCATCCGCGCATCACACGCAAGTTCCTGATGGTAAAGAAGACTTCACAGTTGCAGCTTAAGCCGGTAAATCCATTCACCCCAAAGCACAACATTGACGTAACCCAAACGATGCGAGATTATCCAGCCTGGTGCAGTTTCGCACGATGGCAACCATTCGCGCCTTAAAAAGCAATCGACGAATGCAATTTCCTAGGAAAAAATTCCAATTTTCCACATCATTTCTTAGCTACCCCGGCTGCAAATAGTTTATTGCGCATGGAAGCCACTTTTCTCAACGATTTCTCATTATTTTGATCCGAAGTGTTTTTGCTCTCCTTCCCCCGGTCGCACAGTTTAACCGCACAATTTAAAAAGTGCTTCCATAAATGATGCCCATTGCCGGAGTCGGCTCTTGCGGCCGCTTAGAACTTGCGGCACCTCCGAAACATGTCCGGAACAAGGTGCTCATGTTGCAAAGTACTCGCGAAATTGTTTGGTTCGAAAAACAATCGCATTTAAACCGTGGCCAGAGCCCTGTGCCGAAAAATTGCATCACAAACAATGTAATGAAGAGACAGCAGCATGAAAGAAAAATGAATTGCACCCCGTTGAAATCGCTTCTCAAAGTAGTGACAGATGTTATTAATTTCTGTTGCCACCTTTTTGCTCTCGTTAAATTTTATTCTCGTCCTGTCTTGCTTGTGTGCCTCCATATATATCCACCCATATGTTGCATCGAATCACTTTCACGCTGAAGAGCAGAAGAAGCAGGCACTTAAATATTATGATATAGCTCAATTTCCTCTCACTGCATTGCTAGTGAACGCTATTCGATGCGAGGATGGCCAAGCGTGAAAGCAAAAATGTAACCTGCTTCTTAGTAACGATTTTTTGTCGTTAGAAAATTATCGTGGGAAGTGGAATCTCGTTGGATGGGGTTAATCCTAACTATTCCACCAATTGAACTGTAATAACAAATGGATGATTTGTTTATGCAAATCACGTAGAAGAATGAACAATAATTGAATTGGTTAACACATTGCACAATGGTCCAGGAGATGTACTTAAGTGGAAATTAGCATTTAGAGCTCGACAGTTATTCTCTAGACAAAAACTGTTTTCGACAAAGTTGTTACATATGATAGAGCGCTTATTTTTATGTTATCAAAAATAGAGTGACCAAAATTGTCGATGAAATAAAAAATATAACTTGCTTATCTTTATAGATAGAAGTAAACATAGTTCTACAATGTTGTAGTTCCAGTTATTTGAGACATCTTTGTAGAACAAAGTTTTTTTTCTATCTCTTGAAATAACCGACATAGCGCCATTTGTCTATGTTAAAGGGCGAACACGAAACTATTGCGACACCGAAAATGTCATTCCAATTTTCTTATAATGTTTAGAATCAAACCAAAATTTTAGGGTAGTTTTATACATATATTTACTTCAAAAATCAAAAGAAAAGTTAATAGATGGAGCCTTGAGTATAAAATTGAACGCATTTTCGCTTGATGCCCTCCATCTAGGATTGGGCGATCTTTAGAAAAAGATCGATCTTGATGGATCGATTTTCTAAACGGCGCAGGGATCGATTCACTGATTAAGTCGGTACCAAAGAATCGATCTTTGCTGAATCGATCTTTGAAAAATTGAATGCCAATGTGAATATTTACTTTTTTATTTACTTGTTCTGTATAAGTAAAGACTTTTTCTAGAACATGAAATAAACATTTCACATTTCTATTCAAACATCAAAGGCATTTCAGTTTGATTCTCAGAATGTAAGTCACAAAAAAATTGAAAGCCTAGAGAAAATGTATTTTCCACAGCATTCATCTTGAACCGTTAAGGAATTACTTAATCAAATAATTAAATGAAATTATAATCGGAAATTCATTCAAAAACACGTATTAGCTTAAGGTGGCACTCTTGCCCCGGGTTCCCCTACTTCACTCCTCATGATGTGTGATTTTCAACACTATGTTATTTTTTGTGTTTGTGTAAATTAAAATTGAAATCATGCGTTTTTTGGGTAAAAAATCATCAATAACTTTGAGTAGGATTAAGATATTGACAAGCTCTGCATCGCAAAATGTTGGTATTGATAATCTCTAAAAGTCGTACGAAGACAATTTTTATGTAGAATTTGAGTTAAAGCCAAAAACCCCGTTTTTTCATGGTCACCCTAATGCAACTTAGAAAAAAAGCGCTAAATCGTTTATATTGAAAAAAAGAAAAAAAAAACTTTGTTCTACAAAGTTGTTTAAAATAACTGGGGCTACAACATTATTGAACTACGAATATCTCTATATATAAAGATAAGAAAGTTAGATTTTTTATTTTATCGACAATTTTGGTCACCCTATTTTTGATAACATAAAAATGAGCGCTCTGTCATATGTAACACTTTGTTGAAGACAGTTTTTGTCTAAAGAACAAATACCTCCCATATTTTGCCGCTTTCTACCTAAGTTACATAAGGGTAACCATGAAAAAACGTGTTCTTTTGCTTTAACTCTTATATTTCAAATTCTACATCGAAACTGTCTTCGTACGACTTTTAGAGCTAATCAATACCAACATTTCACGATGCAGAGCTTGTCAACATCTTAATCCTACTCAAAGTAATTGATGGTTTTTTACAAAAAACCTCATGATTTTAATTTTAATTCACTCAAACACAAAAAATAACATAGTTTTGTGAATCACATATTATATAGAGTGAATTTTTTTCTTTCAAATTTCGTCAACAAACATTTTTTATGTCTTTATTTGTTTTTTTTTTTAAACATTACTTCGGATTAATCAATTTACACGGTAAACTTCAGATGTGCAACGTAAGAAGTTGGTCAGATTAGTGATTCACGTATAATTTAAAGGAATGGCGAAAGGTAATCGATTAACGGAGGAAGAACGGAGAATAATAAAGATGTTCAAAGAAGAAAAGTTTTCTAATAGCTCGACCGCAACAAAAATTGGTCAATCTGAGAAAGTGGTCGTAATTTCTTGAAAATGGGCCCGAAATATGGAATAAAACAACCTACAAAAGGAAACACCAAAGTTACTTTGTGTGTTAAAGGTCAAATAAGACACGAAGCAACCAAGAAAAGATTGTCGTGCTCACAAATTAAGGCAGGATTGGATGTTCCTGTAACGAAGAGGCATATTGCGCGCATCTTGAACGATTCAAGTGGAAGAAACTTTAAGAAAAGCCGACTCATAAGCAGAACCGTTTAAATTTCGCCCGGCAATACATGGAATGGAAACTAGAATGGCGAAATGTTGTGTTTTCCGTCTAAAAAAGTTTAATTTGGATGGCCCGGACTGTTACAGTTACTATTGGCACGATTTATGTCAGCGGAATGTCATGAGATTGAAGTGAAACTTTGGGGGCGGAAGCAAGCTTCCCATTTGTTCCATTTCCACCCGAATTAACTACGAAAAGTATCTTGAGTTGCTGGAGGACGTTTCGATTAGCCATATTGAGAAAAACGCTACTGAGGATATTGGTTTTCAGCAGGATAATGCATCGATCCACGTTTCCAAGCAATCAAAGACATGATTTGTTGAGAAGGACATTCAGCTTCTTGAATGGCCTGCTTGCAGTCCCGATTGCAATCACATAGTGAATCTTGGCCGGGATTGTCTATGCAATCGGGCGACAGTTTGACATCATTTCCAGCCTCAAGGCAGTAATTCAGGAGTGTTGGGCCCTAATCGATATGACAACACTTGAAAAGCTGTCTGACTCGATGCCAAATCAAATTTTTAAAGTGATCCGGACATACTAAATATTAGCTACCGATTGAACTCGATATTTGCCGCACAATGTTTTTTATCGAAATATGAAGATGCGGCTAAACGAATGTCCACCCTAATTTCACATATTAAAAAATAAAAATAAAAATAGAAAATAAAAAGTGAATTGTTACTGTTTTTAGATAATGAATTCGATGAAAATAAACAATAATCGTCTTTTATGAGCAAAACTGAACAAAGAATTGACTTATTTTTAAACATATTGAGGAAAAATAAGGTGCGGCTAAACGAATGTCTTCCACTGTATCAGTGTCGGTCCTAGTTCCCAAAGATACTTATAGTATTAATAGAAAATAGTCAGCAATTCTACTAGAGAGTAGTCACATTTTGTAGAACATTCAATAACAAACTGTATATACTTTTATTTTATTATTTTGTAACTGTCTGGGACTGGGACAGTCAGCGTTTTCCTTTTGAAACGACGCTCAACATCGGCCCTTAGGGACCGACGCGGGATAATCGATGACTACTAAATGCGTTGAACAGATCTCTTCGATTACAATGTTCAAGGACACAACGTTACCACACAAGAAAATCGATTTTATCTGCGCTACGATTATTGCAAAACTCGAAAAACAGAGATCAAGCTAAATGGTCCAGTGAAACTCTATTACCGACTGATGCAATAAGGTTCGACCCCCCTATATCTCACTCAATCCATAATGCAGTCAATCAGCGCGCGGCGAGGCTGTTGTAGTCGACAACAACCGGAAGTCGATTTTGACGAGGCGTCAAATTACTGCCTCTAACCGCTTTTACTATATTGATAGAGTCCCCCTAGGTGTGTACCTTTGCTGCTGCAATTGCGAGGTAAATTAGTGCAAGATTGCGTCGTAATTATCGGCCTAACAGCTTCGATTTGAGCGGCAGATTGAAATGGACCGCCGCGGAGCAGTTGATTAGCACAGATTCACGTGAGCTGCTGTTGGGGCGCCCGCCGCCATGACTGCCGCATTAATCACTCATATACATAAATTCCGCGTCCCACGAAACGGACAAACAAACGGCATTCGATTGAACGAACCTGAGTCCCGCATGAACGGTTGCGTACCGTTGCGTGACGGGCGGCACCGAAAAAAAAGCACTGTCAACACAGCAAAACAGGAAGAATGAATTTGTTTCGTGATTTGGAAACAATTTTCATGTGTATTTCTAGCCCGTGTAAAGTAGCGTTTAAATTGAAAACGTTTTCTTCCACTTGCGCTGGCAGCGGCGGACACGCCCTGAAAGTGCCACGCCGCCTCGATTCCATGGCACCGATAAATTATTCAGCCGGAATTGTTAAACCACGGCTCCCGAGAATGGGTTCAGTTCGAGTATCAGATCATCGGCTCTCGGGCAGCCATTAATCAGGCTTTAGTGGTGCCTTATAAATTGCCCTGTGTCGTCAGATTATTCACCTGGGAAGGATTTTTGTTGGCGTGTCTCTTACGGTCTCGAAGCTTGATTGTAACCCCCTAATGGGACACATTTTTCTACCGAAACTCCGAGACTCGAAGCAGTCCACGTCTGACATCATAATTGGGCGTGTGCAATCCTGCTATCCTGCAGACGATACGTGTCAAATGTGGTGTCATCAACGAACGGTGAAATTGATTAGGGAAGGTACGGTTCTAAAATCGCACACATTATGCTCTCTCCTGCTGGGTTTCGATTCGCTTCGGGTTCTTTTTCCAATTCACCCGTCGACAGAACAAATCTCATTCTTTACACAGGTGAAGTTGAATGAGACAGTGTTTACGCTTGAGTTGTTAGAAAAAGGGAGCTGTGTCTGTAGGAATGACATTTCGATTGATAAGCTAGGCTTTCACTCACCGTCCTGTTTTAGTGATGATCATCTCCGTCCCCAACTCGTGGAATTTGTCCCACAGCTCCTTGGTTTCCAGATGACACTGCACGGGCAGCAGATCATCCGAATTGCAGCTGCCAACGATTTTGTGTTTAGTCTGTAAAAAGGGGACAAATGATCTTGTTATATAACGTTCATGAAACAACCGCAGGTCACTATACCGTGGCAGGTTCCGGCGTTAGTCGTTCCTCGTCCGAGGGGCTAGTAGGTGTTGCGGTGGCTCGCGAGTGGGACGCCCTGTTGGAGGTACGCGAGGGCCCTTCCGAGTCACTGCACTGCTCCACGTCGACGTCTACCTCATCGTCGCCCACGGGAAAACGATCGACCGAGATTGGACCTGTGCGGTTGAGAACGATCACAGAAGCTATGATTAGTTTGTTTATCGCGAACAAGGCGAGGTTCCGAATGCTTCTGGGCCTCTTTTGGTCTGAGCAGGAGGAAACCACCTCAAAAAGGTGTTATATGCTGTGTAGATTGCGTAGAACAATAACAGCTCTCGTTACGCCTGAATTCCCGGTTGGAATCTAAGCCGCGGCCGGAAGAACGATAGCAAGAGTGTAAGTAATAAAATTAAGCTCATAAATATAAACTAATCAATCATTTAAATAGCCCGCGAAACAATAAAAAGTGCAAGTGAGCTTAGCAGACGAATAAATGATAAGGCCACTAAACTATCGTACCGTTGGATGCGGCGAAATTGAATGGACCGCCACTTATAAGTGCGTGATTTTCGAAAATTCCACAACAAATCGTAACGATATTAAATTTTGAAATACATTTTTGAGATGAACATATTTTTTGCAACACCCTTTATACGAGAAGCATGGCTCTGTTTGACTACTCGACTGTAGACTGTTTCAAAACAACCGACGGGTGCAATTCCTCGATTCGAGGACGCCCGGTCCGTCGGATACGGGTGAGAAGGTGGCGGTAAATATTCACCACATTCGGGTCGAGTTGGCATCAAACGCATAAATTAATTCCAAACAGATTATCACCACTATTAGAGGCGTAATCGCTGCAATTATATTAAACATATATATATATACATTCAACCGAGCTGACGATTCTTGTTGGCCGGGGGAACGCAAGGCCCGGCAAGTGGAACGCTGATCCGTCAGGTTTTGCGTAGTGCTGACTTATTCATCGGCTCGAAATTGAATTATGGGCGATGCAAATCGAACGCTGATAGTTCGAATATTGGAATTTGTTTAGCAGCTTTTTTTTCCAGTTTTTTTTAATGTTAATTTCAGAGAATAACAACTCCAGCTGACTTGAAGGCGATCTTAAATAGAAGTAAAATGCAAACTCAGTAGCACAAAATAAATTATATTTCAACCATTTGAAAATCATCAAATGGTTGAAATATAATTTATTTTGTTTGTAAGCATGCTGTCGAAATAATCGTCACAGGGGATTGAGTATTGAGACTACGTGCAAAATTAAATAAGCAATTTTGAGCAAAAAGTAAGGTGACATGTTCACATGTCCCGAAAATATGTTTACAGTTTCAACAATATTTTATACTAGCTAACCCGGCAAACTTCGTCCCGCCCATTTACTTGATTAATTCTCGAGTAATGCAGAAATTTGTGTTTTATTTGTATGGCAGCCACCCCTAAGAGAGGGGGGAGGACTGTCTAACCATCATAGAAACATTTCTTGCATCCTAAAACTTTCACATGCCAACTTTGGTTTCGTTTGATTGATTAATTTCCGAGTAATGCAAAAAATTGTGTTTCATTTGTATGGCAGCCCCCTCTAAGAGAGGGGGAAGGAGTATCTTATCACCATAGAAACATTTATTGCATCCTAAAACCTCCACATGCCAAATTTGGTTTCATTTGCTTAATTAATTCTCGAGTAATGCAGAAATTTGTGTTTCATTTGTATGGCGGCCCCCCCTTTGAGTGGGGGAAGGACTGTCTAACCATCATAGAAACATTTATTGCACCCTAAAACTTTTACATGCCAACTTTGGTCTCGTTTGCTTGGTTAATTTCCGAGTAATGCAGAAATTTGTGTTTCATTTGTATGGCAGCCCCCCCTTAGAGAGGGGGGAGGGGTCTCAAAATATCACGAAAACCTTCCCCGGCCCGAAAAACCCCTACATACCAATTTTCATGTCGATCGGTTCAGTAGTTTCCGAGTCTATAAGAATCAGACAGACAGACAGACATCACTCCATTTTTATATATATATAGATTAACTTTTTTTTTAAAGATATAAAGTCTAAACGTGTTTTGGCGTGCATCGAATTTTGTAAAAAAAACGGAAGAACATTCCAGAAATACTTGAAATGTTGACACTGGCATGCTGTGAGTCTGAGTGAACACAATGTTTATAAGTATTACAATCTTCACCAAACAATTCAAGCACCATAATTCACCTGCTTGCTCATCGATGCTTTTAAGAGATTTTTTTAACAATGTTATCACCTTGCACAATCATGCCATACTCACAGGATTTCCCCTTGAGAGTTCTTCCTGTTGCTAAAACTGAAGAAGCCTATGGAAGGGCGGAGATTTGCTACAATTAAGGAAGATACTGCATCGCTAGAAGAGCTGAAGACTACGCTTATCCGACGTGCTTCAAGGATTGCAATTGTAACAATAGAATGAGTGTATTATATTCGAAGGGCATTTCTTTGGAGGAGTCGATTTTTTATGATAATATATTTATTTATTCATCTATATTCATTGAATCCATCTAACTTCTTGAACATTCTTTGTATAATTCGTTGAAATCTATTTTTTTTAAATCACGCTTAACAAAAAAAAATCCAGTTTTGTAAATTTAGTTCATTTTTTTGGTTATTGTTCGCTGGAACAAAATACCTATCGCCAATACCAGAATGCACCTTATCCCTCAAAGCAAATAGGAAGTAGCAATCATGCAACCACAAATGGTACACCATTTTTTAATACATATCTCTATGAAAAGAAAAATTATTTGAGCTCCACATGACATCCCAATCGAATTTTAGGTACAATTTCTTATACTACGGATTCCATGAAAATATATACATACAGCCATTCCATGCCAAACCGATATGGTGGTTCTCAGATTTTCGTCAAAAGTGGTAATTTTGTTCTCTATCGCAAATTATGAGATTCGTTTTTTTTATTTTTTTGTTAGGTTGACCATTTTCATTTTAGGGTGGTCAAAAAAAACATTTTTCGTATTTTTGCCAAAACTAACTTTTTTCGAAAAATCATAACTTTTAAACTACTAGACCGATTCAGATGATCGACATATCAAATTAAAGTCATTGTATTTTTTGAAAAAAATTTATACCTGCGGAAAATTTGAATTCTGCTCTCGTTATTATTGATTGTATTCGTTTTTTATTGTTTTCATAGTCTCGGAACCAAAGGCGCTATAGTTTTTTATATTTTTTTCTGGAAAGCTGAGGATTTTTCACACAACATATCTCGAAACTAGGGAAGCGTTTTTTTTTTTCGTTTTTGAGTTATGATTCGTCAAAGTTAGCCAATGGTCCAAAAAAATCATTTTTTCCCATTTTTTCCACTACAAAAAATCATAACTTTTGATCTACTGGACCGATTCAGATGATCGACATATCAAATTAAAGCCAATGAGCTAGTCTTGTTTTAAAAAATATTACACTCTAAATAAAAATGGATTTTGTTTTCGTAATTATTGATTATATTTGTTTTTTTATAGCTTACATCGTTTCGGGACCAAGGGCGCCATCTTTTTTTTATATTTTTTCCTGAAAGCTGAGGTGTTTTCACAAAATATATACGAATACCAGAGAGGTGTTATTTTTCGTTTTTAAGTTATGATTTTTTAAAGTTAACATGTTTTCAGTTTTCGTTCAACATTTCTATGCGACTAGACTGTATGTATGTGATTATAATCCAATTAATTGGCGAATGTGTTATTTTTTCAAAAAATGTTTGTAGGCTTTAATTTGATATGTCGATCATCTGAATCGGTCCAGTAGTTCAAAAGTAATAAATTTTTGAAGAAAGTCATTTTTGGGAAAAAAAAGGGGAAAATGAATTTTTGGGTCATCGGCTAACTATGAAAAACCATAACTCAAGAACGAAAAAAACGCCTCCTTGGTTTCGAGATATGTTATGTGGAAAATTCTCAGCTTTCCAGAAAAAATATGAAAAACTAAAGCGCCTTTGGTCCCGAGACTATGAAAACAATAAAAAAACAAATACAAACAATAATAACGAGAGCATAATTAAGATTTTCTGCAGGTATAATATTTTTTCAAAAAAAAACCAGGTGATTGGCTTTAACTTGATGCGTCGATCATCTGAATCGGCCTAGTGGTTCAAAAGTAATGAATTTTTTAAAAAAGTCTTTTTTGGCAAAAATGCGAAAAAATGTTTTTTTGGACCACACTAAAATGGAAATGGTTTCCCTAATAAAAAAAATAAAAAAAATACGGGTCTCATAATTTGCGATAAAGAACAAAACTACCACAAATCTGAGAACCACTATATCGGTTTGGCATGGAATGGCTGCATATATACAAAACTAAATTTTAACTATCTCACAGGAAAACTCTCTTGCCTTAACTTAACTTTTAATTGTTCAATCTTAACTACACTCGACAAAAAAAATTGAGAAGCGAGAGGCATCATCGATTTTTTTATGTAATAAAACGCTGTAGAAATTTAATTTATAGGAATTATATCTTCAGCTTTCGCTTATAATCAGATAAGAGTGTATAGATCACGTTGGCCATGCTTCACTGTCAATTTTTCGTAAATTTGGAAAAATGTCGTCGAACGAAAAAGAGCGTCGTGAATTAATCCAGTGTACTCATTTCGAGAATCAGGAGTTGTCACATCGGGACATCGGTAAGATGCTGGGAATCGTCCAATGCACGGTCAGCAGTGTACTAAAACGATACTTCGAGAACCTAACCATCGACCGGAAGGTGAAGAACGGCAAAAATGGATGCTCCGTCAGTGAAAAAGATCACAAGCGCGTAGTTAAGCAGTTTAGACGTGATCCGAGAAGTTCGGTCCGGGATGTCGCCAATAAGCTGAATTTGTCAAGTTCATTCGTCCAGCGGACCAAGCAGCGGGAGGGCCTGCGTACATACAAGGTTCAGAAGGCTCCTAACCGCGACGAAAGGCAAAACATGATGGGGAAGACGCGAGTCCGGAAGCTGTACACCGAAATGCTGACGAAGCCGCACTGCCTGGTAATGGACGACGAAACCTACGTCAAAGCGGACTTTCGTCAGCTGCCGGGCCTGTTGTTCTTCTCCGCAGAGGACAAATTCAGCGTTCCGGAGGAGATTCGCAAGCAGAAACTATCCAAGTTTGCCAAAAAGTACATGGTGTGGCAAGCGATCAGCTCTTGCGGAAAGCGGAGCGCCCTCTTCGTGATGACCGGCACGGTAAACGGGCAGGTTTACCTTAAGGAGTGCCTACAGAAGCGCTTACTACCACTATTGAAGCAGCACGAGGGCCCGACCATCTTCTGGCCGGATCTCGCTTCGTGCCACTATTCAAAGGACGTGTTGGAGTGGCACGAAGCCAACGGGGTCACCTTCGTGCCAAAGGAAATGAACCCGCCCAACGCGCCGGAGCTTCGTCCAATAGAGCAATATTGGGCGATTATGAAGCAGGCCCTCCAGAAGAACCCAAAAGTTGTCAAATCGGAGGCGGACTTCAAGAGAAAATGGATTTCTGTTCAAAAAAACTACAACCTGACGTTGTACAGAACCTTATGGACGGGGTAAAGAGGAAGGTGCGAGCATACGAGCTTGGGCTCGAAGTATGAATAAAAAGAAAATGCCAAAAGTTGTTTAATAGTTTTTATTTTACTGTCTAAAATTTTCAAAAGGATCGGTCTACTGGGCGAATTTCTACAGCGTTTTTTCCGTGATGCAATTTGATGTGACACACCCTTTATACATCATTTGGCCAAATCAGCACAAAGGAGTCGGTTTTGGTACGACCTTCTCAATTTTTTCAAACTTTATAAGCATTGTGGCAGCTATACAAAAACTGTCGCAATCAAAACTGGTCATATGATGATAAAAAATTGTGAATTTGGTAGTGTAGTTTGAAAAAAAACGGAGAGGGTCGCGTCAAAATCAACTGTTTTTATACGGATTTGATGTGGAATTGCTCTGAAGGTTTAAGAGCTATGGAACGATTTTAGTACAGAGAAAAACCCTGCCCTATATCACAGCAAAAATATGTAACTAGGTGATTCCGAAATAAAAAACTTGTAGATTTAGCATTTTGTATATCTCATATCCAGGTAATTTTGTGAGTGAGTTTATTTGGAGACTCCTGGAGAGGTTATTAGACAAACACAGCTACCTAGAGCAAGTTGGATTATTTCATCAAACAATCGTGCTACATCCTACAATTATGTGAAAAAATTTTGCTATGAAACTATTCAAAATAAACTAATGATATATTCCATTCTGTTGATGCTCAGAAGCCGTAGAATCTCGAATCATTTGACAGGTGTGAGAATTACGAGCGCTACGGATAACTGTCACATTTACAGAGTCACATCTATACTTCTATAGTATCTGTTGGTTGTAGGCATCCTAAACAACCTAATCAGTATGAGTTTTGTGACTATTGACACTACCTTTCGCCGATCGAAGATTATTAAAAGAGGTTCACTAAGGAAATTCTCGAGACACCGTAATGACTTTTGGAGATCTCGCTATGCGAATGCATGTAAAAACTACAGGATTTTGAATAAGAGACTTTTTGGTAAATATTAAATTCCATATCAGCGCAAATTAAGGTTTAATCCAAGAAGTTTTTGGAAACATATCGACACACAGAGAATTGAATCCGGATTGCCATTCGTCATGATTGACGAACAAAAAAAAGCCCCTACGATCTCTGGTATAGGTAAATTAACCCGTCGACAATTTAGCCGCGTTTTCGAAACTGAACCAATCAGTAGCGACTTAACTCAAGAAGCAATTGAAAACACTCCAGTTCTACCTAAGATTGGTCCTCATCCTATGAATTATGCTGTAACCGTTTACAACGCCTGCTTCAAGCTAAAAGTATCTTCTTGCTCTGGTCCTAATGGAATCCATTGTTCCATTGTTTTGAAACGTACGCTGACAGCTTGTCATTATCAACACTGTTTAATCGCTCAATTCAATGCGGAATTTTAGCCAATGCTTCAAAACAGTTTTCCCTGTATTTAGGAAATTTTTAATTTTAATTGATTATTTGAATATGTTCTGATGTATTCTGAAACAAAAACAAATATAAAAACAAAGAAAGCGAGCATATATTTGTTTACATATTTTCAGTCCATCTAAATAATCAACATAAACCTTTAAATGGTTCTTGGTTGTTCGACAAGTGTATCAAATGTAAGTTATAAAAGAAAGTGTTAAGTGTATGAAGTGAAATAATTTGATTTTTGGTGAAAAATAATCATTTGATTTATGTGCAACAAATGTCGATTTTTTTCCGTTCGTAGAAAAGAATTACTTCGAGACCGAGAATATATCTCGTCTAATTAATCAATTTTTAGAGCAAGTTTATTTGACAGTGTATTTAAATCTTATTTTTCCTAGAAATTTCTCTGACTTCCTCATAACTTTGGAATACCTTATACAAGATTAACACAATCATAACCCGTAAACAACTTAAATTAATGAAAATTGGAAGTATTCATACTTCAACATAGCGGGCAGTCAGCATTCATTCCTAATACAGTTCAGACTCGAATATATATATATATAGTCGACCATTTTTGACGTGGGACTACGTCTTACATTAAGGGTGCCAAATAAGGAAACCGGTCACGTTTTTATGAAATAAAGTTAATGTTAATAACTATTTTTGCTGCGAACGGATTTTCACGATTTGCATATCAATCGGATCGGAAATTTTCTAAGATTTGTTTGGTATGCTATACATTACAATCCCAAAGTCTGTATATGGTTTAAATTGATGAAAATTGGACGCGTTCCCATTTTCCCATATATTTGTTCTGTCCATTTGTGTGCTTTCCCGAACAGAGCTATCAATAACGGGTAACTTATGCAGCCGCTAGAATAGAAACAGTCGAAGACGAATGAATCGTTGGATTTAAAGGGGCTGATTCTCGAATACACTTCACGGTGAAAACGAAATGCACGGCACACCATTGAACTACTTTCCACGAGTTAGTGAAGCGTCATAGATAATAGTGGGTTTTCAGGCAGAATGAGCACTATTCAAATAAAACATAACAAAGAAAATTAACTTCTCCGTTTCGAATTAGTGTTCAATGTGAATGGAAAACTTTGTTTTCTTCATGTGGTAAAATAATATCATACAAACATTTCTTCTGAAGATAATTTGTTTTTATAACGATAAGTTTTATTGGGAAAATATTTTCGTATCCAAATGTCGACACCGTAGTGTTGTCATCGCGGATACACTTCATTTCGTTTTCACCGTGAAGTGTATTCGAGAACCAGGCCCAAAGTATCCGTAAATAAAGAAAAGAAGAAGAAGAAGAATAGAAATAACGAAGGAGGATAGCGAAAAGAGAATATTTGCGAAGTAAATATGCTGTCGCTATTGTATAAGTATTGCATCTCCTCTGAGTAAAATTTTCAGAGCCTTTCTGTGCTCGAAACAGCAAAGGTCGCTTATTCTTCTCGTTTTGTGTTTTATGTTTCCCCTCGAGCTGTGAACGCTAGCGGAACTTTTCACTGAAGAGTTATCTATGAACTTTCGACGTATTCGCAAATAATATCCGAAATGATAAACCAAAAAATAAAAAAAAGATTGCATAGTCCTACGTCCTAAGCGGTCGTGTCTCGGATACAACCCCTCGAATTTTTTTTTCAACAATTATTTTCAAATCCTATACATAATCGAATCTCAAGAAAACAATTTTTTCATTAATGATAAACATTAATAGAAAAATATTTTTTTTTGTGATTCGATTATGTGTTGGATTCGAAAATTAACGTTGGAAGGGAAATTGCGATTATATATAATCGAGTCCGACCTGTATACGCACAAACAGCTCAATACAAGAATGTAAAGCAAAAACAAAACAGCAAATCAATTTTGTTCGGAGGTGGCAGTGCGTCGATTTTCATGGCGATGCATCTGGATCTACTGGATTTGATTGCAATTGTTGCGTCCGAATTACGGTGCTGGATCTCAGCAAGTGTACGTTATTTTATTTGAGAGAACTGAATAATCTTTTGTCAATCATTTGCATTTCAATTGCCCTCCGAGAAGAGAAGAAACCGTCCGTCATTTCTCGTCAAACTTTCAACTTTTAAGGCTATCCTCTATGAAATTAACTAAGGTAAAAAGCATGTTTCGTTGGATCGGGTGAGAGTCATAAACTATTTAACTCAGTGATTTTTAGTCTTGCTCTAGACAGCGATCAGTAAACGCCATATAATTAGGCCAATCCTAAATGTGAAAATTATAAAATATGTTTTCGAAGGCATATCTTTTGGTAGCATTGTTTGATGTTGGGGGCATTCAAAAAATTCTACTGAAAAGTTAATTATTAAATTTCGTTCCTTACCAGGATAATATGAATGTGTTTTGTTTTGTTTTTCATTCAGGTTCAACCTAAATTGGGTATCAACATTGGGTCAGCTTGTTTATCGCAAATAAAGAACGTTTGTTTTTGTAACCTTAGTTGGGTTTAAGTTCGCTCTAATAATTTGTTTGGGTTCACACAGGTTGAACCTGAACAATGAACAAGAACGGTATAAGAAGCTTATTGTGCGTTCAGCCCAGAGCTGCATTTTTTCATCAATGTCACTGACAACTGCCACGTTAGTCGCATCCTACTGACAAAAATGTTGGTCAAATGGTGACTGACGGAGTACGATGCAACAATTTGCTTGTTACTGAGCTTCGTCAATACGTTTTGACCGACCAAGTAGGCGGTAAAATTGTCAGCATCGAATTGATGATTGTCGGAGACTGTATTTTATTCTCATCGAGCAAAGGTTCGATTTTCGTTCCGGTTGTTGTTGCCGGTATTTACTGAAGTAAATACTATGTCGAACACGCGATAACGTGTAAGAATGGTATTCAGGTAGCCCAACGTAAACAAATGTACCCTGGTAAACGTGTAAACTTCCATTACATCAAGTGGCATAGTATTTCCCGTCTTGACGATCATATGGCACTGACTTGCAACATGCATTGGTCGTCAACACACTCTGACAAACTATTTAGTATCGAAGAGTGAGGAATTTGTTTTGTCGGTTTATATTTTAATGCACGTCGTTTGGTGGTAATGTTGCAATGGTCGTCATAGTAGCCCAAATACATGCAGTGACAATGACAAATTGCAGCTCTGGTTCAGCCTCGATTATTGTTTTGACAAAGCATTCGTTGTGGAGGTACAGTGTAGATATACGAGAAACTGAACATTGACCTTACAAAGCGACCATGAACATTTGCCGGTAAGGCAGGTAAGGTAAGAGTCTTTAGTATTTTTTTCTTGTACCTTAGTTTATTTTATCATATTTTAACACTATTCGATAATTATTCGTCTTTGTTACTACACTACACCTTACAAATGAATGACCTTTTTATTTTCCTTTTTTTCATACTTCAAACATCGTATTTTTCTACCGTTTAGAAAGATGCTCGAAATGCAATGAATGCGAATAGAAAATAAATATTGCTTTCGAACTGACTTAGAGAATTTTTTAAGCAAATCAGAACGATTTTCTTGCTTATGTAATACACACAAGCAGGGTTGCTAACTATAATTTTCACAAATCAAGAAAAATGAAAATAAAAATCAGAACAGCACATATTGGGTTGCCCGAAAAGCTCGTGTCGATTTTTGGTAAAACAAAAGGATTATTTTTATAGGCAGACATACATTTATTCAATGGCATATACAAGGTTCAGTTTCACAATCTTTCTCCATCTATCACGCAGCTTAAAAAATTTATCCTCCCACAATACGCTTGCTTTTTCGACGAAAACTGTTCAAGGTATTTTTAATGTTGTCCACAAAGTCGAAGTTCTTGTCTTTGAGTGAATTTTGCAGGAAACCTGATTATCAATATCAATATCCGATATCTTCCGTAAACGACTGGCTTGAATCTCATGTGATTCGAGAATAATGAATGTATTCAGCTTCGAGATTAATTGCGGAAGATTATGTAGGGACATAAGGTATTTATTTTTCAAATACCTGGTATTCAAAATTTGTACCATATAAGAATATCAAATATGAAAAATATAAAATCTGCCAAATGTAAATCTCTTACTCTTGAAGCAAGATTGAAGGAGTAAGAGGAAAACAATCTTAATGAAGGCTATTATGACAATTGTCATTTGTAACCAGTAAAGTTTATTACGGATAACTTTCATTAATATAAAGCGAGAAGTGAAAAAAATCAGGATCATTTCAGATAAAATCAGACATAATTGAGTGTTTGGTAGGATATCAGGGAACGTGCCATGAAGTCTAAGAAATCCTGAATAGTCAAAAAGGTTGGCATCTCTGCACACATGCAATAAATTTATGTGATGTTGTTATTCAAATTCAAAATTAATAGATATTCTAGATCGTGGATTAAGGTTTACTGATTTCAGGTATTTTAAAAAAATTTCAAATCTCAAACGGATTCCAATTTAAAAAATGGCACCAATCTCCGAACTTCGAAACAAAGCAAAAAAGACGCTTCATCCGGAAAACAAGAAATACTAACGACACGTTGGGGACTTTAGCCAAGACGCCAAGAAACCATTCAAGTGGGGAAGATGTGAGCAGAATATCGATTTTCGCTCTCCTCACCAGGCCCCACCAACCGACCAGTACTAGCCAATGCCTTCCCCCGGCGCCGCACACACTTGGCAAGTCGTTTTTCTTTGTCTTTATTGCCTCGAAGACAGCGCTTTTGGAAAATGGAACACTTTTCCCGTGCTGCAGTTGTGTTGGTGTTCGTTCGCACGTCACACGAAGCTCTCGTGGGGAAGTTGCACACAGTTGTTGGTTGTTCCTTTGATATCGAAAAGTGCCGCAGCTCCGTTCGTTCATTTTAGGTGGCAGGAGGAAGTTTTCCTCCACAGCCAAGCGTGTGGCATTTTTAATTAAACAACATATTGAGCATTCATTGTGAACGGAGCTGAACTACGTGCTAAACTCACAGCTTAGCAGCCGACAACTGCGCGATAATCCGATTCACCGAACTGCGCCCGTGTTATCGGCCGCACATCTAAATCAGCAGAAATCATCTTCATTATTATGCAAATAATAATCAACACCGATGAGGCGAACATGTTCGCAACTCATGAATACTCTAAATATCTGAGAAACTTTCCCAACTTTCAAAGAGTCCAGCGGCGGCTGCGGCGGCGTTTGGCAGCTGCAAAGTGCACGCGATTGCACGCCTTTATGCGCCTTCGCTATCACACTTCGTGCGAGTATATGACCAGCCAGGAGAGTTTCTCGGATTTGTGGATATCATTTTTTTGTGTTGTTTTCCAGTGGTGTTGCTTCACTTGCATACTCTCGATTACGGTGGCAAACCATATATTATTGTAGGAAACATCCAAAGCCAAGCAAGAGTGCAGCCGCCGAGAGCAAACTCAACATAAAGCTATGGGCATGGTTTGAGCGCGTTGGCACTGTGAGTCGGAATCTTTTATAATTTAACACCTTTTTCGAAGAGCTACAAATCAGCAAATCATCACGCATATATCCGCCAATGCTGGTTTATTTTTCAAACATTTCCCGTTGTTTGTTTGCGAGCGGTAATGGACCTGCGTGGTCTTCTGCTTGTTATAGAGCACGTAAAATTCATAATTATAATCAGCGCGATGAGTGATGTATGGCCAATTAAACATTAGAAAACATCCGTAATTGAACGGAGGCTCACTGAAAAATGCATGCGAAAGATCAATAGAATAAACGCGTCAGTAGTTTGAAGTATTTTTTCATTCCTTTGACGTGAGGAGAGCCTGGAAAACCCCGAAGGGGAGAAACGAAGCGAGGCCTGAGTACATGCCGACACGCAATTCTGTTCAAGATAACCAGCTATCGCACCATATGACGCTAACCCTTCTCTGCTTCGGTCATGTCATATGATTTTGAAAAGGCCTCCGAAAGCTGGTTCCTATCATTATTACGGTTGAATCCTTGATGTGTGATCGTGTCCGTGTGTGAATAATTACACTATTTACCCGACAAAATGGGAGCACAAAATAAAAATGACAACACCCTTCTCGGTTTTGAAACAGGATGAGAGGTTTATCGGTCGGTTACGGCGATTTACCAATTGAGAATGATGAAGGAACGTGTAATTAGGCACTTAATGCTGCTGCTGCTGCTGCTGGTTGTACCACAAGAATTTTGGGGTTGATTGTAGGCCGTAAAAATAGTCAAAGGAGTTCCAACGAATAATCAGAAGCTACCGAAATGTTTGAGCCAGGTATATTTAATCAGAGAAAACACGCTAGGTGTAAAGATTTACCCTTAGGAAGAATACAGACCTAGGTAGGAGAAGGTGGATGAATCTCTACCGAATATTCAGTAGTGTTAAAGTAAAGGTATCACGTCGCTGACAAATTATTCTTGAGTTTTGGGCCATCTTGTATTTGCAGTTCAACAACGAATAAAATTATTGATGGATCTGTACTGTCCATGTTTGCATAGGTGACGTAACACCACTCACTGATCTTTTTCTTGTTTTTAGCTTAATTATTATGACTGGAAACAATTTATATTGATTAATCTGTCTCTATTCAATAAATATTAATAGTCAAAAGTGACCCGGAGGGATTATATGATTTTTGTTATTTTAATTCAATAGAAAAACACAATTGGCGCTTACGTCAACCATGCATATTTGGGCAGTGTATGGAATTTGAGTTGAATGTATTGTTAGATTGTGAAAGTCTCTAAAAATCACAATCTAAGTGATTAAGATCAGAGCTCGCCATCCAGCTCTAGTCTTAATCAATCAGATTGGAATTTTTAGTTTCTACATCTTTCCACACATTTTTCACTCATCTTTCGTCCAGAACAGAAGTCAGTTTCTGCAGTCAGTTTTGGGCAGGAGCTAACACTACAGATTATTCTATATTTATGACAAATTTTCAGTCTTTCGAAATTCAAAAAAATATTGATTTATCATTTTATTTATTTATTGAAATACAACTCATTGTAGCATAAGCAAATCTCCTTTTCATGTACTACATTTAGTTATAATTCATTAAGCAGCTCTTCATTCTATAATTTTAAATGCAAACCAATTAATTTTGTTGATTCCTCCTGTTAAATCATTGAACGCATTTCACTCACACTATTCTATTCTTGATTTCGTGAGTTAGCTGATGTCAAAAACCAATGCCCCTGACAAACAACATGTTTGCATAATGCGATGAATTACATCGTGACATCACATAGTTTCTGCTACGATTACTACGAAAGGTAGTAATTCCTTCAAACGAAAATGAATAATTTCAAACCAGGTTAAACATGATCGTAACTTTAAGAAATTATGGAAGAGACAGCCTAGTAGAACATGATGCTTATGGGACACTCTGGAAAATCTATCTCATAAAATATATCACATTTGGCAACTCCGATTTTTCACGTAATTGGTTTTCATCGTTCTTTGCGCTTGGCAGTTAAAAAGCTAAAAGAAGGAGAAAGTTGCAATTTTTTTCTGACAATGATAAGACTAATAATTTCGCAACGCGAAGAAGCCCCTGTTTATTCTGCTAGTCAAGCCATTTCGTTTGATACCCATATTGATGAATTGAAAAAAGTGTTCCATTTTGTGATGGCGGTCATTTTGGGTTTACATTTTTCATGAATAACTGTGTTCTACTAGTCAAGCCCTTTCATTTGATACCCAGATTGATGGGGGTTTGATAAAATATGTAGTCCGCTATTTTGTAGCGGCCGCCATCTTGGATTTTCAAGATCGAAATGCGGTGACGGGCGATCAAGGTGTTAAACTTTATAGGAAATGGAAGAATACTACACGAAAGCCACAAAAGACGGAAACCGGCGAATATTTTTCTATATTGACTACTCATGCGTTTATCCCATTTCTGATTGTTTTGGATGAACATCGTTTCAACGTAATCTAATTTCTCGGTGCCTAAGAATAATGATGGTAACTAACTATTTCCAAAATTTGTGGCAATATACATAGTTTTAGTATTTGATGCGTTCACTGGCAGCATATTTTCAGTTAACAATCGATAAATTCTACACAATTCAAAATTTATGAAGCCAAACATAACATACGCTGGTAGGCCTTCTACAGCTAAGTAAAGATAGGTAGATGAAGCATGAAAATAATAGGGGTCCAAAATTTAACTCTGAAGGAAACAAGACATAATTGGGATGTGTTTGGAATATTTTGCATTTACAAAAAACAGCTTGCGTTCGTTTCGATAGATACGAGCGAATCAAATACCTAATGAATATCATCGGTCACTTTCAGAAAAGCATCAGTTGTGCTATATTAACGGCGAAGACCGGATTGGAGTTGGTGCATCAAATAACAGTTTTCAATTTGGTTTTGTATCCGATTTTTTAAATAGTCGTTCAAAGTCTTTTGACAAGACACAGGATGCTTATCGGTCTCAATTTAGCTAAATTAACGTTTTTCCTTTTTTGAAAAGAAATTTTTTGGAAATTTTCCAAGGTTGTGGAAATTTAGAAGGAAAAATAATGAGATTAAGTATGTGACGGATGTCATGCCAACTCGTCTTAGAGGTATATCATCATAGTATATCATATAGCACTGAAACGATGTGGGTGTGAAGACATTGGACATTTAAGCAACTTTGCGTACTTGAATTATTCGAAAAAGAATTGGACTACTTTTTGAGAAGGGCTAATTTTTTTTTTCTTTGTGTTTTACAACAATTTATAATTCAAACACTATCATATCTACAAAATTCTGGCCACACAATGAAATGTAGGAATTTGTAAAAAAATACCTAATTTTTTCAAAGAAGATTAACACTGAAAAAAAATATTTTGAAAATTGAAATTCATGCTTATGTGAATTGCTCAAGTCACCCATACATCGGAAGATGGGCACTTTTACGGGAAAAAGTTTCTCTAACTACAACTTTTTCATGCTTTCTTTGAAAAAAATACAACTAATACTAATTTTGTATAAAAACAAATAGCCATATAGTGTATTCGACAATGTTTTTGATCTTATTGAAATATGACCTTTTGTCGAAGACATTAACTTTCTATCTTTTATAGTTTCTGGAATACATGACATTTTTGTATGGAAACTCTTGAAAAAGTAATGTTTTACTCGTTGAATTTTTATGTGTAAATTCTGGCGTTTGACATATTTTTGACATGTTTCTAAATTCAAAAAAGTTTGCAGAATATGTAAATCGCGATAATCTATACAAAGATATGTTAAGCGTTAAACATTAACCCTCTACAAAACTCAACCCTCGGAAATTCGAGTAAAAGTAGAGTAGGTTTTTTTAGATAAATAAAAAACTTGAGCGGTAGAGTGTTAATAGTAATTTTAAAAAAAAACATTAAAAAGTTTTTGTTGGAAAAACTCATTCCCTGTAAAAAAGCCCACCTTCCGATGTACGGCTGACTTATTGGAAATTGAGGAGGTATTCATATCTATTTTTTTTTTCAGAATTTGAAGAACAAATCGAGAAAAATGAATATTAATTTTCAATTTTTTTTTTCAATGATATTTTGTTTTAAATATTTAAATAAAAAAATAATTTTCTATTTTTTTATGAAAACATAAAAAATTCACCACATTTCATTACCTAACGTACATTTGGTAGGACTTATAGTTTTTCAGTTAAGATTTTTCGAAAATAAAATGAAAAACAAAACTTCACTCAAAAACTATAAGACCTACAAAATATTGGTTAGAGAATGAAATGTAATAAATTATGTATGTATTCATAAAAAAAATCATGCAATCTTTAAAAAATTCAATGAAAAAAAAATATTTTTTTTATTCAAGTTCATTTTTCTTGGAAATGTATTTTTTTTTAATTCTGAAAAAATAGATATGAACAGTCCTTACAATTTTAAAAAAATCACCCATGCATCAGAAGATGGGCACTTTTACAGGGAAAGAGGATGTGTTTGATGTTTTGTTTGAAAAATTACTATTAATATTTAACTCGTAACATTTTCATACATAGTACCGCGATTTACATGTTCTGCAAACTTTTTCTATTTAAAAACATATCAAGAACATGTGGAACACGAGAAATTACACACAAAAATGTTACGAGTAAAACATTACTTTTTCCAAGAGTCTCCATACAAAAATGCCATGTACTCCAAAAACTATAGAAGATAGAAAGTGGATGTCTCCGATAAAAGGACCTATTCTAATAAGTTCTAAAACATTGTTAAATACGGTATATCGCTATCTTGACTTTAAACAAAATTATGATTATTTGTAATTTTTTCAAAGAAAACATGAAAAAGATGTTGTTAGAGAAACTTTTTCCATGTAAAAGTGCCATCTTCCGATGTATGGGAATTCCCTTATTTTTTTGGGAATTTTAAAAAATCCGTTTTTGAGAAAAAAAAAATCCTTAAACGGTTAAAAGCTTAAAAGTTAAGTTAAGTTAAGTTAAAAGTTAGAAGCTATAAAATAATTAGGCAAGTAGCAGTTAGTAGTTATCCAATCCGTTCCTACATTAATCTAGGGCAATGATGAGACTAAAATAAAATCGTGGGGTATATGATGAAACAACTAAATGTGGATAATTAAATTCAACGTTTATTTCTTACCTATTTTCCTTCGGAATATTTTCATGATGTACAGTATTCTATTAGTCAAATCATTTCATTTGATACCGATATTGAGGTGATTGCAAAAAATACATAGTCGACCATTCAGTAGTGGCGACCTTTTTAAATTTATGTTGTTTATTAAAAACGTTACTTTTTCCAAGAGTCTCCATACAAAAATGCCATGTACTCCAAAAACTATAGAAGTTAGAAAGTTGATGTCTCCGACAAAAGGACATCTTCTAATAAGTTCTAAAACATTGTTAAATACGGTATATCGCTATCTTGACTCTAAACAAAATTAGTATTATTTGTAATTTTTTCAAAGGAAACATGAAAAAGATGTTGTTAGAGAAACTTTTTCCCTGTAAAACTACACTCTTCTGATGTATGGGAACTCCCTTTTCAATTTCAGTTTTTAAAATATTTTTTTTCAGTGAAATTTTTCTTTAGAACTCTTTAGAACCACCAGTTTACAAGGTTTAGGCTACAAGTGTTCAACAAACCGGTTGCAACTATTCAGGGGACAGTCTAATTGACACCAATATTTTTTGTTTGTTAAATAATATGCACATAATAAAACTATTAGGTGATATCAGTTTAATCATAGTTATTTATTTTCTCGTAGAAAAAAATCGCATTTAAAGCATTTGGAATTCAGGCCACCAAATGCTTTAAAACTCAGAGACTATATTCGCCAGTAACTCGGCCAGATGAAACAAAGTCCTTATAGATAATAGTTCGATATAGTACGTGTTCGGAAAGGAAGTGGATTTGCAAAAAAAAAGACTTTAGAGGCAACAGTAATACTGAACCATCGTGTCCATTCGCGTTTCAACATTGGAAATCCATACATGCAGAATAAAAATTGTGAACGATATAATTCATCACCAAATAATTTGCCCAATGAAGAATTTTGAAGAAATTTTTGCTCAGCTGGAAAAACACAATCCCAATGGTATTCGTCTGTTTCATTGAAGAAAATATATACGGATATTAATTGTTTTTTGCACATCGGTTCTTGTTCGATAAACTCACCGCTGGTTATTCGTATGATGTACAAAGTGAGTATTCATGTCAATCAACCATACAGTTTACAGTTCAATGTTCAATGTTCACCGGGTGATTCACATTTCAATGAATTTTTTTTTCCTTCAGAAGGTCTCACATTCGACATTAACAGCAATGTTGCAGTTGTAAAACATTAGCCCGCATTGTTTCGTAAGTTTATTACGTCCGATTCGCAGCCTTTGGTAATGGATTTTTATTAGCCCCTGAAACTAGATAAATTATACAAGTGCGCGCAAGTTACATCATGGGAAACCGAAAACACAGCCGGTTGTCAAAATGGTTGGCCACTAACATAAATCACGATCTGTAATAGCCGAGATGCATTAATCGCATATATTTTTCAGCACCTTATTAATAGGATCGATGGAAACGTAAATAAACATCTATTGAAAATTTTATTATTGCGCAAACCCCGCGTTTAGCCCGACTAAGAAGCATACATTTCCACCTGTGCTGTTTTCCCCCGCGTCAAACTACTTCCGCATGCCGCCGCAGCGACTCCGACGATGGAAACAAAATCAGTCATAAATGCTTAGTTGCATTTGAAATCGCGTGGGAGTCGGTATCGTTGGTCGATAGGCTGTTGTTATGAACATGCAAACTGCAGCTCGGTAGGAAATCTCCCAGCTATTTGGATTTTAACTTTGTTTCCCCTCGCCAATGTTAGATGGTGATGTTCTAGTAGTCGTCAGTTACGCTTCTGGTGTATTTTTTTTAAATTGATAGTTCTCGATAATATTCTGTCAGTATACATAATTATTTGCGTAAACAACTTTTGCTGCTTTGTGAAAATAGGAACGCCATACAGTGTTTTTCTCAACATGTGCGTTAGCATAATTTCGATATGAAAACTAAGTGTAGCAGAAGTTCATCGGTTACATGGAGAAGGTGTTCAAACTTCATCGCATACAACATGTAAAGAGTGGTATAGACGATTCAAAAATGCTACTGATGTAAATGATAGACTCAGATCAGCCGATAAAAATATACCTTGCTTGCCATACATACCGACAAGTGACATTTGGTGACTGATGATGGAAAGTGGATCTATAACGACAAGCCCAAACGCAATAGACTCAGGAAACCATCAACGTCTCAGCCAAAATAAAACATCCACGATTGTAGGGTAAGGCTTTGCTCGCCACATAGTGAAAAGCCCGTCAAGGAAACGCTGACGCAGTTTGAATGAGCCAGACATAGCGTGTTTAGAACGATGCAACCCGGCCTGAGAGTGAAACACGCTTCCGAAAGGTGAAATAAGTGCGAGAATGGCAACACCAATGAATTGCATTGATACTGACATCGTTCTGTCGAGAATTGGTATCACCCAGTTGGGTAAAAGTTGTAGAAAGTAAAGGAGAATGTATTGTATAACTTTTGTTTCTAATAAATGCTTTTCTGAATCTTTTTCAGATCGTAGTTTGTCGTAGTTCTGTCTTAAGAATTCGTGAACTAATGAAAACAAAAAAAGAGAGATTCCGGTGTTTCGCAAGTATTTTTTGTGTGTTTTCAGATATTGAAATACATCGATTTGGATGAGCATAAACTTTTATCGGAAATGTCATGCTTAAATTACTGCTGATTGGTAAAACAGGGGTACTAATTTCCAGGTTTAGAAGAAAAACTCTGTATTCTGATGGCTTTCAAATTTAGATTATTGGATTCAACTTATGATTAAATTTTAGGTTTTCTAATGTACAATACAAATCGGTTGAGAACCCAACACCTGCATTAGTCATTTTTTACAAAATTAGGAGTTCCTTCGTTTGCATGATTATTCGTCCTGGCCAGGATAACATTGGACTTGCATCTATTTCTACTGTTATTTGAAAATCCGAGCGAATCAAGTTACATTACTTTTATTTTGATAATAAAAAACAATAAATAGATACTGTTACAACTGAAGTTAGATAAATTAATTCGGTATGAATCGAAAATTAGTTTAATATTTTGTCTAATAAATCCGGAAGCTTACGGCTTAGCTTAAAGATGGGTTTGAATCTATCAGTTACAATCACAATCGATATATATATGTATATATATATATATATATATATATATATATATATATATATATATATATTCTGTAAATTCCAATATATATTCTGTAAATTCCAAATACATCAATGTTTCATTTTTCCAGCTTTACAGTCATTGTGAAAATTACTTGAAACATATTCAATATATCAAATTAAACAGTATTCTTTAAGGGTAGAAGGTTTAATCCCCGGAGCAAGAAAATCCTGAAACAACTGTCAAATACTTCAATTTTCTCAAATTTTCATTAGGGCTAATACTTGATCGGGTGAATTTGGTCAGGAGTGTTAATGTCATTTAAGAAAAGGGAGCGCATAAGATTTTCATGAAACATCAAATTCAAATTTGTCACTTAACCGTTTGAGTGTGGAGCAAATTTTGTGAGCATATGCCAAAAGTGCGGATGAGTTTCGGTGTACAGGTCGGACTCGATTATATACAGAGTCGATTATATGTGATTAGATTATATACAATTTTGGACTCAATTATATACAGCTTGGAATTTTTTTTTTTTTAATATTTCAAATATGACTTATTTCAAGAAATAATGTAACCTTTCAACGTTAAGGTGTAATTTAAGTGGCTATTACATGTACAGTGGGGTGAAAATAGTGATTTTTGAATATTTTGCTTGAATTTTCACCAAGAATTGTTTATATCGATATTGCAGCCAAATTAAGAAAGATAGAAGTTGGGTGTCAAAGAACAAATTGTAGAGCGGTTAGAGAGCTCGATAGAAACAATCTAGTTCAATGTAAATTTTTAGGATGAAATCAATAATAACACATTAAAAATTATTAACTTTTAAGTTTTTCTATTCCAAAATGTTATTAAAATCCACTACTTAGATGTTCCACTACTATACTCTGTACTAAATTTTCTCATATTTCAAATGAAAGCAACAGAATCGTCTTCCGTAGCATACTTTTTAATGTAGAGCAAGTTTGAGGCAACAGAATCAGAGACAAAAAAAAGTTCTATAACTCTGTCATTGTTGAAATTCTAACATATGCGTAGAAGGATTTTTTCATCAAATATGATCGTCTATCAGCTCCTGAGAGAATCTAGATATTTTTTTTCCATGTGAGAAAGGTGTTTTCCGTCTTTAAGGGGATGAATCAAAAATTAAATTCCTCTTTTATATTCAAAAAACGAAAAATACAGGGTTTTCCATTTCGGCCTTCCGAAAGTATACAGCCCTGCGCTGACAACCGTTTGACATAGCTGTCAACCAAAGCGTCATATCGTTAGTTGAATGTCTGCAATTTTACAATATGGATCGTTTTACCATCGCACAACGTGTTAATTTTGTTAAATTATACTATAAAAATGATGAAAAATCGGAAAATGTTTTTCGAGCATTACGGACGAATTTTTGTCGTCATTGACAGCCTACAGAGCACATAATCGCTAATGTAGTGCGTAAATTCGAACAAACTGGATCCGTAGCGGATATTGTGAAACCTGTGCATCATCGTAATGTGCGTTCGGCCGAAAATATTACTGCTGTTGCTGCCAGTGTGGAGGATGACCCGAATGTTTCGATTCCACGGCGGTCAGCAATTGGGCTTGTCAAACACATCATTGTGGCGAATTTTGCATTTGGACTTGCACCATATAAAGTCCAACTGGTACAAAAATTAGAGCGTGGTGACCATGGAATGCGTCGGGCATACGTCGATTGAGTGAAAGAACAACAGCAGCAAAATGCTGAATTTTCGCATCAAATTTTCTTCAGCGATGAGGCACATTTAGAGCTCGGTGGCTATGTGAACACCCAAAATTTCCGTATATGGGGCTCAGAAAATCCACACGTGATTGTTGAGAGGCCATTGCATCCGCCAAAAGTCACTGTTTGGTGCGCATTATGGTCTGGTGGAGTCATCGGGCCGTATTTCTTTGAAAATGAGCAAATTGAAGATATGGATACGGATGACATGTGGTTTCAGCAGGACGGCGCCACGTGCCATACAACAAGACCGAACATGGCCATATTGCGAACGAAATTTGAGAAACGCATAATTTCGCGTTTTGGTGATGCCAATTGGCCGTCCAGATCATGCGATTTGAACCCGCTAGATTTTTTGTTTGTGTGGTTATGCGAAAGACCGTGTCTATTCCAACTCTCCGCAAACTCTTGAACATTTGAAAGACAACATTCGTGAAGTTATGACCGAGATACCGCCCCATATGTGCCGAAAAGTCATCGAAAATTACCTGTTCCGGATCAAGGTGTGCGAGGAAGCCCTAGGTGGACATTTGAATGATGTTGTATTTCACACATAATGACATAAACCAAACTTTAATTTGAAATAAAAGTTTCATCGAAATTCGAATTCTAAGTGTGTTTTATTTCAATTTACTTTCGGAATTTAAAGTTGGAAAACCCTGTACATGCAAAAAAAACGAATAAAAAATATTTTTTTACTCGATTATATACAGGATTCGATTATATACAGTGAAAACAAATCAGAAACTGTATATAATCGAGTCCGCGCCATGTTTGAAAAAATACTGAAGAACTGATTAGGTCACTAAAGTTGTATTAATGAAAAAACACACATAAAAAGTGGGTTTTATAGAAAATCATTAAAAAAAATATTAACATCAAACAAGAAGAGCGCTAACGCGTTCCCCCGCAAAGGGTTAATATTATTTGTCACCAATCAAATAGGAAAATAAATATTTAATTTATCTACTAATACAACCTCTTGTTTTGTTTAATTAATTGAGAATTGTTTTCACAGATTTTTCAAACAGAATACATTAGAGTCATATCAAGCAATATTCTATGATTTTTTTTTAATTACTATAACAGAACATGATTTTCAAACCCTTAAATTTACTACAGATGTAATGTGAAGAAATATCAGATTAGAACACCGTAGTTGTATGGTCAGCTTAATTTTCATGATACAGGTCCTACTATATTTCCCTACAAAGGTTTGATTCGGCAGAGTTATCATCAAGGGAATTAAATGAAATAGATTTTTTGTGGTATCAAACTGAATCCGTTTTTTTGCACGACAGGCTGATTGTGTCGCGAACATAGAATTCCTACCAAATGAATAAATGAAGGCATTACATGAGCGTATGTATTTCATGACACATCACGAAAATTTCTAACCGGAAAAATACTCGACCGACCGACAATTTAATCCAATGCCTACATTTAAAAAAATGAAATTTTGAAAAGGTCATTTAATTGGTGAAGATCTATTTATCATTTCCAAAGGAATAAAAAGAAGGATTGACTAAATAAAAATGTGATTTGAAATATCTGTTATGACTGCCATGTGAAAAATCACCAGAGAACCGAGGCCGGGTCTAGCCGAAAGACCAGATCACCCTTCGCGTGATACTTCTTGATGAAGGCAGTAACTTCCGGCAGGGACTGCGTACTGCGTATCTCTCTGTTCACCTCAAGGCAAAGAAGAGCGGCTTGGACATTCTCTCCTCGCTGGCCGTCAGCCACAGAAGAACTTTTTTCGGAAACTTGGTGTTGGTAATATGCAAACGACAAAAAAATTAGAGGAACATAGTGTGAAGTCGGAAATTTTAAGTGATTTTTGACATGCTGTAACTTCGTAAAAAATCAACGCATATCAATGGGGTGTGCATCATTTTGAAGCTACTACTTTCAGATATTAGAATATTTTACGTACATGTTTTTATCTTGGTGTGTGTAGGTGTAGTGGGCAACAATATCGGGAAGAAATTAAAAATTCGATTTTTTCAAGAATATTCTGGACTAACACAATTTTTTGCTAAGCAACTCAACGGCAAATCCAATTAACCTTATCAATCAGATTTTAATTGGTTCCAAAAACGTTCCTGTAAAACCTTCCAACACAGATATATTTCAGTTTGAATTAAAAATTACCCCTTCGTCTTCGTCTGATGAATAATTAAATAAACAACCATCGCACCGCAAATCGAAAGAAGTTTAAATTTTTTGAATCGATTTCAAAAAAGTGCCAAAAACAGGATTTTTATAGTGCTTTATAAAATTCACTGTAATTCTGCAAATATCGCTGTAAATTCCAATGTTGTTTTTTCTACCCGATTTTTCAAAGCTTGGAGTAAAATAGAGGAGCATTCAATCGCAAATCATATCGGAAGTACAAAATCCTTCGCGACTCTCAGAATGAACGATTCGTAACTTTCGTTTTTATGAGTTTGCGGGTGAAGAGTGCGGCTATGGATGTGTATGTGTAGTAATGTATATGTATATGTGTGAGTTTCATCACTTCTTACAATATTTGTACCAAAAAACACATGAAAACGAAAATTACGAATCATTCGTTCTGAGAGTCGCGAAGGAATTTGTACTTCTCATACGATTTGCGAAAAATTAAATCGTGTCCGACTTCGCACTCTGTTCCTCTATTTTTTTTTGTCGAGTGTATTTAACGTCATCGCTTACCTCCTTGGTAAGGATCGTAGAGTACCCGGTCTCCTGCCAGTCGTTGCCGTCCAGCGTCAAGTAGGTCTCGGAAGCATTACATTACATAGCCATAGCCAATTCTTCCTTATATCAATCATACAATAGATAGTGTGTGATTCGAATCGTATAAAACATTAAAGTTAGTTTTATATGCAATACAAAAATTAAGCTGTGATTGGGCACAATTAATGTCTTATGTAATGCGCGAAAACGATTCAAAAATCTAAAAATAGCGACAAAGTTGTTAAAGTTGTGTCATACACCCAACATTGTTTTTGAAACATCTGTTGACATCCTGATTTATAATATTCAATGAGCTTCAAAATAACAAACAATGTACTCTCTTCCCATATTGGTACATCATTTGTTTAAAATATATGCCATAGCAATATAAGAGCAATATGAGAGAGTGAAACAAGAGACTTATCAAATAAGCACGCATTAACCCTTTTCGCATACTCTGCCACGTACACAGCCTCCATCCGAAACGGATACAGGTTCACGATTATGCTCTCGTTTTTTATTCTTAGAAAACATTTTCCATGTATACTTTTAAGATTTAACTTTATTTTATAATGAGGTGTAATATTCTCACGTATCTATGGAACAGCTGGTTATGAGGATAGCGTAGTCGTGTGAAGCAGCTTTGCATTCTAATTGGTCTTGGTTCGATCCCTGCTTGACATCGTTTGGACTTTTTTGGTACAATTGTAAGCTAACGTTTAGTCTAGGAGAAAGAGAGATCTGCTCCCATACATACAGACATTTTAGAACTCTTGAAAAAGGTGTTTTATTTGCTCATTTCACTTTTCACCACACGAAAAAGCTGTTATTTTTTCTGCCAAGGCTAGTTTGGGTGTAGGCCTGTTTCGAAAGCACCCTTAAAATCCAAATAAAATGCATCAAACTTAATCAGTTTTTTTGCACGACACTGGTTGTGGTATATAAACTCAAATTTTTACCAGTCTACAGTTTTTGAATTCTCTGCACAACGTTCTTAGATTTACACAATAAATGCAACGGCTATAAACGAAACATATCGGTTTTTCAAATATTGGGGCATGAATAAATTTTCTAACCATGACATTACAAAACGAGTCTGTTCAACAAACATGTTTTTCATTATATAGAATTGGTTATCTCTCGAGAACCGTTAGAGACTTACGATAAAGCGTTTCATACAATTTTTCATGGAGATTCGATTTTTTACATTATTTTTCTCGAATGTTTACAATTCTGCAAAGTATTGACTTTTCGTATTTTTTTTTTAAATTTATATCTTCATTTTCATGGCATGGTGTCAGACGTAAAACTTTGGTAAATTAAAATATATGAAAAAATGAGTTCAGTGTTTTAATTCTAATATTCAATTCAGTTTTGACCAAGTTTATTCAATTCAGTTTTGAGCAAGTTTTTGAAAAGTTTATTAAATTTTCAACAACTTTGTCGAACACCATATGTT
Organism: Toxorhynchites rutilus septentrionalis; assembly: GCF_029784135.1. Taxonomy (NCBI): domain Eukaryota; kingdom Metazoa; phylum Arthropoda; class Insecta; order Diptera; family Culicidae; genus Toxorhynchites; species Toxorhynchites rutilus. Next base: position 59,153,334 of record NC_073746.1, read on the forward strand.
AATTAGACAACTAGATTTCAAGTTAAAATTTTCAATTTTTGGAAAAAGTAAATGACGCATTATAAAAAATCAGTCGCAATTGAAACTGATTTTTCATAATGAGATTGAGCTTGGTTTGACCGTACAATTCGCACAAATTGCACAAAGAACACACAGAATAACGCTTGGGACTAGCAAATCATTCTCGTTGTGCAAGTTTCGGTGATGCGAACTTTAAATAGTCAATAATGACGCCGGACACGTCCTTACAGTCACCAGGGGAAGGAAAGGAATGTTAGTATGATAATCGCCGCCCGAAGGCCAGAAGGGTCGCCTCTATAGCGTGGTTCCCTAGCGATTATCATGGAAGGGATAGTTGTTAGTGGGAAGAGATAAGAATCGGGATTCACCGTAGTAAGTGATATGATTATGTAAACTATTAAACAATCGACGAAACAAAATTTCAAAGATCTTATGAATCAGAACACGCGGCAGAGATTATCTTTAGGTATCCTGAGAAGGAAAAACTGTAAAACAGATTGGATCGGCTGTATATTTTGTTATTTATCACACGTAATTTTATCGAGCTTTAATCACGACGGGATAACGGGATAAGATAACTCAACCCGCGGCAGAGATTATCTTCAGGTGTCCTAAGAAGGAAAAACTATAACATTTAATAAACCGGTTATATATTCTATTATTCACCGTAAGTGCTTTTTCTCGAATTCCAATCGCAACGGGAGAGAATTAACTGCTGAAACCTGTGAAGGTAACCGAGAAGACTTCTCTAGGATTAATCAACACTGCAATATATTCTGTCAATCATCGCGTGCACGCTTTATAAAACTCCAATCACGCCGGCGAAGAGTTATATTTGGGAAACCTGAGAAGGTAACCGAGAGAAGACAGTAGTCTTTCATCTATAACATATCGGAACATGGTCCGTCTATCACATTTATACACCATTACATGAAAATACACAATAATATTCTCATAAAAAATATATACGTATAACTAAATACACAATTTTTTTTTTTGTTGCCAACGTGCTGTACTTCCGTTTACTAAACAAACGATCATAAGTATGAATCTCAGGATCCCCAACTGACCATGTCTGTGTACTACTGTCGAATGACTACGTTAGCGCCACAATCCTTAGTGATGGAGATCCAACCTCTTTTCATTCACACACGCTCCGTTTCGTACCACTCAGAATGATTCCACGCCAAAACAGTTGGAAAACAAAACATAAAGAAAACATCAGTTGGAATTTTTCATAAGGACGTAATCAAAATCATTGCCTTAAAAAACAATCAGCTCGAAATCTAGACGTATGATTTGCCTAAGATATATGGCAAAGTTGTTGAGAATTCAATGAGCTATTTAGGAAAAATAACGTTTGAGTACGGAGCAAATTTTATAAGCATATACCAAAAATACCGATAAGTTTGGGTATATTCATATGGACTGATTGGAGCAAAAATCTCATAGACCCATCGAAAAATGGAGGAACAACAAGTGATAGAATCTAATTTTTTTTTTCAATTTGTACCCCCAATATGTTCTCGAAAGACGAAATCGTACGTAAGACGGTACCAAATCGAAGATGTTAGCATAAAATAAGAGGAGCGCTATCCTGTTCTTCTGCAGGGGATTTTTTGGGGTTCCCCAAACCAAATCACCAGCTCTATGGAAAATATTGTATAGGGTACCAATTAAACTTATTAGATACCGCGCAGTTCTCGAAATTTTCTGAAAAAAATCACAAATATCCAAAAACACATATGAACATAATTAAAGAAAATTAAATCCGTACAAGGTCTCAAAATTCTAAAAAATAAAAAAATAGTATAATGTTTTGTACCGCGCAACATTGTTAAAAGAATCACACCTATTTTAAAAAGGCGTAGGAACACATTAAAATACAAGCTAAGGTAGTACTGAATCCCTAAATCCCAAAAGAATAATTTAAACATAGCAAGATTTTTTTAGTACCTCAATTTCTGATGAAAAAAATGTATGATAATATTTCTCGAAACACCATAGTAAGGTGCACTTCCAGCATTTTTTCAAACTTTTATCTCGGAGCTATTGAGCACGACGTGCAAACAATTGAAAAGTACGTTTTTCACCATAGATCCTTTGATGAACCATATAGGGGTTTCATTTTTTATTTATTTTATTTTATTTTATTTTTATATACAATATTTTCCATAGAGCTTATGAAAATCGCAATTTTTTCATCATAGTTCTGAAGTTTAAACATCTTATAATATTCTCTTGAAAGGATTCCTTGGAATTCCCAATAAAATAATAAATACCGAGTTATTTTTATTTTAGTGATGCGGTATCTAACTCAAGACATCAAACACGTTTTTGTCGGAACTATGCTTTTCAAGTTTTTTTTTTATTTAAATCGTTTATTTTTACAGGCTCAGTTACATAGGTTTAAAGGAGCCGAACTCCTTACTGTATTGTTACTAGTATATATACATTTTTCCTTAATTCTAATGTTAATAATATAGGAAACCGATTACTCGCGGTCAACTCGAGTTTAGAAAAGTGACATATTTTCTTCAGGAAAAGGAGGGGATATGAGGATATGTTGACATTGATCACACTCACACTCTCAATCACACTCTCAATCACACTCATCACACTCAATTCTTAAACCTATCTTATATCTAATATGTATTTACATTTCATCTTATTCTTAAGAAGGGATCCGATCTCTCACAAAGGAAAAGGAAAAGGAAAAACTAAGGGTATAAGGACAATCACACACGAAGATCGATAGCTTTAAGGAATACATATATTTGGGACATGTAATCAAGGTCTAACCGAGCCAACACGTCTCTCACCGGCACATTGGGCTGCCTTCCTCGGGCCCGAAGGGTGACTACTAAATTCGATCTGGCGACAAGATACAGCTCGCACGACCAAACAACGTGCTCGATGTCGTGGTAACCTTGGCCACAAACACAAAGATTGTTGTCGGCAAGATTAATACGAAAGAGTAGCGCATCTAACGAACAGTGATTGGACATGAGTCGGGAGAAGGTGCGAATAAAGTCCCGGCTCAAGTCCAGACTTTTGAACCATGGTTTGAGGCTAACCTTAGGGATAATCGAGTGGAGCCACCGGCCCAATTCATCTTCGTTCCATTTGCGTTGCCAGTTAACTATGGTATTTTTGCGGACTAAAGAATAAAATTCATTGAAGGCGATTTGACGCTGATAAATATCGCCTTCAATTGCACCTACCTTTGCTAATGAGTCAGCCCTCTCATTACCCAGAATTGAGCAATGTGAAGGGACCCAGACAAAGGTAATGACATAACAGCGTCTGGATAAAGCACTCAAAATTTCTCGTATTCTCTCAAGGAAGTACGGCGAGTGCTTTTCCGGCCTCACTGAACGGATAGCTTCGACAGAGCTAAGACTATCCGTTACAATGTAATAGTGTTCAACAGGTCGTGAGGCGACGCTGTCCAGCGCCCAGTGTATCGCTGCCAATTCAGCAATATACACTGAGCAAGGATTCTGAAGACTGTGTGAGGTGCTAAAAAATTCGTTGAACACTCCAAATCCTGTGGACTCATTCATAGAGGACCCATCAGTAAAGTACATATTATCACAATTGATATCCCCATACTTTGCATCGAAGATCGTTGGAACGATCCTCGATCGAAGATAATCTGATGTTCCATGGATATCCTGCTTCATGGACAGATCAAAATGCACAGAGGAATTGATGTAGTCAGGAAAACAAACACGGTTGGGAATATACGAAGAAGGATCAACCTGCATGGAGACGAATTCATGATATGAGCTCATGAATCCAGAATGAAAATTTAGCTCGATCAGCTGCTCAAAATTTCCGATCACCAATGGGTTCATAACCTTACACCGGATGAGGAACCGAAGAGATAATAAATTGAAGCGATCTTTTAGTGGGAGTAGGCCTGCCAAAACCTCGAGACTCATGGTATGCGTTGAGGGCATACATCCCAACGCGATACGGAGACAATAATACTGAATTCGCTCGAGTTTAATGAGGTGTGTTTTGGCAGCTGATTGAAAACAGAAACTGCCATACTCCATCACTGAGAGAATAGTTGTTCGATACAACATTATAAGATCTTCTGGGTGGGCTCCCCACCAGGTGCCGGTAATTGTACGGAGAAAGTTTATTCTTTGTTGACATTTTTTACTCAGATACCTAATATGGGCCCCCCAAGTACATTTAGAGTCGAACCAGACCCCAAGATACTTGAATGACATAGCATGAGTGATCGGTTTACCCAAAAGTTGAAGCTTTGGTTTTGCTGGTTTATGCTTCCTAGAAAAAACCACCATCTCTGTTTTCTCCGTGGAGAATTCGATCCCTAGCCCAATGGCCCAGGTTGAAAAATTGTTCAAAGTATCTTGTAAGGATTCTTGCAGGTCGGATTCGTTTGATCCTACGACAGACACCACTCCATCATCTGCAAGTTGTCTTAGGCTGCAATTTTGTGTAAGGCAATTGTCAATGTCGCTTACGTAGAAGTTGTACAAAAGGGGGCTTAAACATGAGCCCTGGGGGAGCCCCATGTAAGAGACCCGACTTACTGCCGAATCTCCGTGAGAAAAGTTCAAATGTTTCTCACAAAGCAAGTTATATAACATATTATTCAATAGAGGCGGCAGACCCCGAGATTGTAATTTGTCTGACAAAACCTCTATTGAAACAGAATCAAAGGCCCCCTTTATGTCCAAGAATACTGAAGCCATTTGTTTTTTTTCGGCGTAAGCCAGTTGAATTTCTGAAGAAAGCAACGCAAGACAATCATTCGTCCCCTTGCCCCTGCGGAACCCATATTGTGTATCTGAGAGTAGGCCATTCGTTTCAACCCATCGATCAAGGCGAAACAAGATCATTTTCTCCAACAATTTCCGTATACAAGACAGCATTGCTATTGGGCGGTACGAATTGAAGTCGGACGCGGGTTTTCCGGGTTTTTGAATAGCTATAACTCGTACTTGTCTCCAATCATCTGGAACAATATTATGCTCCAGAAACCGATTGAATAAGTTCAACAAGCGATGTTTCGCCACATCAGGGAGATTTTTCAGCAAGTTGATCTTAATTCTATCCGATCCCGGAGCAGAATTGTTACATGAAAGGAGAGCAAGAGAGAATTCTACCATCGAAAACTCGGAATCAAGATCGCACCTATCTTGTGGTATATCTCGAATAATTCTTTGCACTGGAGCGGAATCGGGACAAACCTTTCGTGCAAAATTAAAAATCCATCGATGTGAATATTCCTCGCTTTCATTGGATGAAGAGCGATTTCTCATGTTTCGAGCCACTTTCCATAATTTTTTCATTGACGTTTCTCGTGACAAACCTCCCACGAAATTTCGCCAATAAGCACGTTTTTTCCCTTTGATCAAGTTTTTAAATTGATTTTCAAGGTCCAAATACTTCTGAAAATTTTCAGGGGTTCCACGTTTCCGAAAAGCTTTAAATGCATTCGATTTATCTCCATAAAGCTTGGAACACTGGCCATCCCACCATGGATTGGGAGGCCTTCGACGAATAGTGGAACCTGGGATGGGTTTCGTTTGAGCGCGAACCGCGCTGTCATATATCAAACGAGAAATGAAGTTGTACTCCTCCAATGGAGGCAAACCATCTCTGGAATTGATGGCTAGAGCAATCGCGTCCGCATATTTTTTCCAGTCAATGTGTCTTGTGAGGTCGTATGCCATGTTTATTGATTCAGAAGAATTCAACCCATTGGTGATAGAAATTTTGATTGGCAAGTGGTCACTACCGTTGGGATCCTGGATTACATTCCACTTGCAATCTAACGATAGTGAATTCGAGCAAAGCGAGAGGTCAAGAGCACTTGGTTTAGCAGGAGGTTTAGGTACACGTGTTGTTTCCCCAGTGTTCAAAACGGTCATATTGAAGCTGTTACAAAGGTCATATATCAACGATGAACGATTGTCGTCGTACTGTTCCCCCCAGGCAGTTCCGTGAGAGTTGAAGTCTCCCAAGATTAATCGTGGCTCAGGAAGGAGTGAGCACATGTCAACAAGTTGCTTGCGGCTAACCGCAGCTCTCGGAGGCCAATACAAGCTGACAATACAGAGGTCTTTGCCTCTGATGTTTGCATGACAAGCAACAGCTTCGATCCCTCCAATAGATGGAAGGTCAATTCGAAAAAATGAGTGGCACTTATTGATCCCCAATAGTACCCCTCCGTATCTGTCATCGCGGTCCAAGCGTATTATATTAAAATCGTGGAAAGAGAGATCATTTTGAGAAGAGAGCCAGGTTTCGGATAGAGCAAAAACATCACAATTGAGTTTATGAATTAGAAATTTGAATGTATCCAATTTAGGGATAAGACTACGACAATTCCACTGTAAAACAGTGATATCTCCGACCTCTCTATTTGAATTAGACATCAAGAGAGATAATCATTGCAAGGAGGGGCCATGTTTGCATCAATTGCTGCAAAATTGTCTTTAGTACTGGAAGCATTGCGGTGACAATGGTTCTGATGGAGTCGGAAACATTAAAACACGTGAAGATTTGATCCACAAGGTCAGACAACTTTATAAATCCCGATTGGGAAGTTGAACTTGACGGAAAAACAGGGACAGTTGGGGTTTTTGATGTCCCCTCGAGTGCTGATTCGTTCGAAGGTGAACTATTACCACGGAGGCCAGGAGGGACCTGATTTTGCTTATCCGCTGCACTCGATTTTTTGGGCAAGCTAACAGGGGGTATCACCGGAGGGACTTGTCCTTGAACTTTGGGAGTGGTCACATTTTTGCGCCGGGGATTCCCTTGAGAAATAAACGGCGTGCCCCCGTTAGCTGTATCCGCTTCCATTTCGTCAACTGGCAACGTAGCGAAGACATTGTGTGTATTGATTGGTTGTTGTTCTTGAGCCAGTGGAGAAGCGCCCTTCAAAATTTCTGCGAAAGTGCGTTTAGAGCGTTCCCTCAAAGAGCGCTTCTGTTTCTCCCAGCGAACCTTGTATGTTTCACAAGCTGAGAGCACGTGTGGGGATCCCCCGCAATATGGACACTTATGCTCAGTCGCACTGCAGGATTTCCCCTCATGTTGTTCTCCGCAAGTGGCACATCGTTCTTTATTGGCACAATAAGCAGCCGTGTGACCAACTGACTTGCACTTTAGACAAGTCATTGGCTTTGGAATAAAAAGTCGCACGGCTAACCTCAATTTATCTACCATCACGTAGTCAGGGAGAGCTGAACCAGCGAAGGTGACTCGAAACGAGTTGGACGGCGTAAATTTCTTTTCTTCTCCTTCATGGGAGACTGTTCCGAGCTGGCGGCAACCCAAGATCTTAACAGTCGTCGAGGGCAGTTTTTTAAAACGGCCGGTACCTTCACTCGTAATGTATTCGCACGTCAAGCCCGTTTCGGTTATCACACCCTCAATTTCGACTATGTGAGAGGGTATGTAGACCCGATACTCAATTGTAAAATGCTGATCGACAACAATCTTGTTTGCGTCTTTTCGATCATTCACGACAACTCGCAATTTGTTTGGTCTAACCTTCGAAATTTCCGAAACGGAGGTATACCTTGCCAGATCTTTCGCGATCTGCATGACTCTCAACGCCTTTCCATTTGGCTTAGGCCTGAAGAAAACAACCCAGGGACCAGTTCCGGGCGCATCTTCTGGATAGACCTTTACACGGGGAGTGGGAATAACAGGGGGGGAAGGCGAGGACGGGGATTGAGAGTGGGAAGGCGAAGGTTGAGAAGGAGCGGGAAGAACAGAGGGAGAAGACGAGGTTGAAGGTAGAGTGGGATCGTTAAGGGCAGATGGGAGATTTGCTAGTTTTTTGGAGGGAGGCTTGGTAGGGTTAGCTGACTCGTCCCCAGAAGAAGTATCTTCCGTATTTGGAACACGTTTGAGTGACTTTTTTTTATCCGTTAGGAGGGAACTAGAGTCAGAGACCTCCATATCCGAAGGTCCCCCACTCTCTGCCATTTTAAATTTTCACTTATATTCTAAGTATTTTTTTAAACAATATTTCACAATAAAATAATTCACAAAAACAAAAAAAAAAAAACTTATAATTATTAAATATTTTCTCTCAGATATTCAATCTTATTCACCTATGAACGCACTCCAGTGCAGATGAACGGGAGCGTGCTGAAAGCTCGTTGGTGGTGGGAATGTGCCTACGACACCACTACACACAGTCGTCGGTGAAAGCTTACCCGCACTGTCACTGTTGGCACGATGACTCGGCGAAATCTCCAATGTCGGCGAAGCAGCGACAAAACAAAAACCAATGCTTGGCTTTCCGAGGATGAAAGCCTTTATCCACTTGCAGGCAGGGCACTTCACTCACTATCCAGATAGTGAAATGAACTCTTCAGCGGCAAAAAACAACAATCACGCGGTAACCGATAACGGAACTTGGACGCGACTTTCCTTCGTCTGGTTACTTCGGGCAATCGGCGAAGAATGCTTTTCAAGTTAGCGTACACGATATCTCAAGTTTTACCAAACCGATTTATTTCAAATTTATATAAATACAATTTATAAATCTATCGCATGAACTAATAAAAAATTATACTTTTTATCAATTTACTATTTTAAAAAAATGAAAATGTTATATACAAAAGTGCTCAAAAACAATTTTTAATTTCAGATGGCCGTCATTTCACATGTTTTGACGTAGGATTACGTCTTTCGGGAACATATTAGGGTACAAATTGAAAATCGAGAATCGAGCACATCGTGAAAATTGTCCAATTTCAAACGCTTATTGCACAGTGATTTCATGATGGATTGATGAAATTTTTGCGTCTATCAATTTCGGCACTCCATAATAATTTTTTATATTGAAGAAAATAATATATGTCATGAAACTAACTATCGAACAATTGAAAAATCTCAACGCCTATTCTAACGGAAATACCCACTTCTGATTGGTCGAAATTGACGACACATGCGGCGGGTCGCTAACAGAGACATCAAAACCAAGCTGCCTAGGGAAAATCGGCATTGCAAATACATGAAAGTAGGGGGAACTTTTGTTCCTACCGAAATGTATTCCCCAACAGATACATCACCAAGGTGTCTTCCCGCTCGAGAACGGGCCGTTTGGTTTACGCTGTCTGTTTTGTTGTGTTCATTTTCACCAAAGGAAAGTTTATACGGCGAGAAAAATTGGAAAAGTGAAGAAATATGAGAAAAAGTTATTTCCTATATGCTCTACATATAGTATTAGGTGTTGTTAGTGCAATTTAAATTCGCATTGGTTGAATAAACACTCAGAAAATAAATCTCATCAAAGAAAATTACCTTTTCCATTTCAAATATGTTTTCTCTATATGAAAGTAACATGTGTTTACTGACGAAAAAAATTGATAATTGTGTTCGGTATTGGTAATTATCTTATACTACATTGGTGAGTTTTTTTTTCTTTGTTTCATCCATACATAACACAGGAGGCATTTCGTCTAAGATCACAGAGGTCGGTTTTCATCATATCTCGTTCCACTTCGGTGTCTTTTATCTGATACGCACCATCCAACGACTGTTTACCATCCTTCTGTCATAACCACTCGGTAAACACTGGTGGAGTGAACAAACAATACCCAAAATCTAAACAAAACGGCTCTTTTTAGGCTCACCAAATCATTATCAAAGAGTTTAACGATGTAATTCTTCAAACATATCCAAAATCAACAGCCTAACGGAATCCTACGTCAACTATGCGGTCGTGTCTCGGACACAACCCTCCTGTCACTTTTTTTTTTTGTTATGTCATGTTCATACCATAACGGCATCCTTAAGGCCTTCTTTTACAGTTAAAAAAGTTTGAATGTTTTTCTTTCGTTTGAATATTTTTATGTTCTCAAAAATCAATAATATAATTTGTTTATTGAACTGTTAAGAACATTTGTTCCGTTTGTTAGGAATTCGAAAAATGCCCGATATTCGTTCGTACACTAGAATATTCTCTTAATTAAAATTTTAATTTTGTATACTTGTCACCTGGCGAGACCTCGATAAATGAGCATCATATTGTTCTCGGTAATATCTCTACTCCAAATGCGTCTAATTCCATATAGAGAGGAAATACTTTCACAATCGAACTTAAAATGAAAAACTATGCCTGTTAGAACTTTTCGCATAAATAAAAGAGAGCTTCACAATTTCTACAGCGTTTTTTCCGTGATGCAATTTGATGTGACACACCCTTTATTATAGCGCGCAAAAATACCTTTCCAACAAGCTATAGTATGACTCGATACAATGAATACAACTAGAACTACGCGCTTACAACGACGGAAAATCGGAAATACCGCAGGACTTTTTTGACAGCCTAATATTTGTTTTTTTGTTATAATTTGCATGGTTTCGAGACCCAGGGCGCATTTTTTTTTTCTTAAAAGTTAAATATTTCAACATATCCAAAAATAAATCAGAGAGACGTTTTTCTTCGTTTTTGAGTTATGATTTTTCAAAGTTAACTTGTTTTCATTTTTCGTGCTATATTTCTATGCGACTACCGACTCCAATTTTGTGATTTTTTCAAAAAACCTAGCTCATTGGCTTTAATTTTATATGTCGACCATCTGGATCGGTTCAGTAGTGCAAAGGCTATAAATTTTTCAATAAAGGAATTTTTGGAAAAAGAGAAAAAATCGATTCTTCGGACCGAAATAACGAAATTTTGTAAACCATAAAAACACAATCAAAAATAACGAAAACAAAATCCAATTGTTTTACAAGTGTAATATTATTTTCAAAGCAGACTAGTTCATTGACTCCAATTTTATACTCCACCACCCTAAATTAGAAATAGGCACCCTAATGAAAAAATAAAAAAATCGGGTCTAATATTTTGCGATAAGTGGAGGTTACCTGGCGTTGTGGTAACCGTACCTCTCACGCTAAAGGACACGAATTCAATTCTCACTCCCGACGTACTTCCGAAATGGAAGTAAAGCGACGAACCAGCCAAAAATATTGAAAATCACTATAATACATAAAGAAAAAAAAAACGATAAGGAACAAAACTACCACTTTTCACGAATCTTTATCTCTTTCTCAAATACACTATATCAATTTGGCATGGAATGGCTGATTTCTTATGTTAGACATGTTGATTTTTATGATTGTTAATTTCAGTTGTCAGGAACCGAATACCAGAAGGATGGATAGCTAAGCGAAGAATGCTTATCAGGAGAGCAATATAAAATACTGTAACTTGTAAATTTTCTTTCTACAATTATAGTAAGTTCTGAAAATACATAAATGTGAATAAAACTTTGCTAAATGGAAACACAACAATAATACGCAAGTGACCAACATTTATTTGATGGTGTGGTGACATTACCTGTTACGATTAACCGTAGCAGAAAAAATTAATGCAAGTCTGAAGACAGCCAATTAATGGTTATACGTATTAATAACCTTATAGAAAAAATCATAAATGTCATTGAATCGTGTATCTAATATGATGTTTTCGAAACAATTACTGGTAATTGAGAATGGATAAATCTCATTATTTATCAAATTTTAGTGACGCGGTATCTTTCATACGTTTTTTGGAAACAGCTTTTTTCAAACTGTCATTTTTATTGAACCGCCTTTTTCAAATTTTGATATGAATATTTGTTATACTTCTCTTTACCACAAAGCCTTGTTTTCAATTTTACTATATAAAAAATGGAACCGTCTAAAAACGGCCGCCATTTTGCCTATTACTTTTTATTTCAATTGTCCGAGGTTCATAGCATACTTATTTTAGCATTTTTACTTATTAGGAATCTGTTGGATTGTTTTTTCAGGAAACCAAAAAGATTGAAATCTGGTATGCCAGGTATGCCTCATTTTGTATTGCTTGTTTTCCACGCGTTGATTTGAGTCGGAGTTTTGTCGTTCAGTGGCACGACAAGAGAAAACGGTGTAAGGCTTTCGTTTCAACGAACATTCAATTTCAAGATAAAACTAGCGAAAGCATATCCTTTTAAATTTTTAAAATTTATTGGTAAAGGATGTTTTGTTCAAGAAAGTACACCTGCAAATGTTATTGTAACAAATATATAAAATTACAGTAACTTCAGAAAAAAAACATTCGGAATATTCTTTCAATATTTTCGAGCCTCACGAATTGGAACTAATAATCTCGTGTCATATTATATTTAATAACAATTAAGCTGAGACTGGAAACAAGTGCACTCACAACCAAATCCATTGTTGCTATTGAAAAGCTCAATCATGAACGGTAGATAAAATATTAACAACTGATTCGTGAGAAAATCCAAAAAGCACCTTTTCAAAATTTAACTAGAAATATTTTTTGTGTTCATATATTTTCCGATTAATTAATGTTTTCACAATTCATATAGAAATTTTTAAATTTGTTTTGCAGTGCAATTTTCCTCCAGCTCATTCAGGATCTAGTTATACGTGCATGATATATCAATTTCTACCATGAAGTGTCTTTTGACACCAACCAATCAAAATCATTCAGAAACACTTATTCCTTTTTAAGTTAAATTAGGATACTAGCTGTCCGGCGAAATCAGCGAAATCGATTTTTTCATATGGATTCGAATATTCACGTTCCCGAACGTTCATGACTTCAATTGCTGAATTCTTCATTGATTGATATTGATATTCTAATTATTCTTTTACGATTTCTTTTTACTATAAATTTCGTAGTACTTTCGTAGTAATATAAACTCATTTCCAGGCACGATTCCCGTTCATGATTCTTGATTCACTAGTATATAACATAATTCACCATTATATGGAACACATGTTTGATACAGAAAAATAATTTTTTATTCATAAATTTCATTTTCAAAGCGCGTTATTCCACCTGAGAATCCATTGTCATTTTCGCTTCACACCAACGGAACACAAAGTTCAATTTCACAAACCCGAAATCCAATTCGACTAACAACGATGTCATTGTAGAAGGTATGAGATTTTTTTTTTAAAGTTTCCCTCAAAACTTCATGTAAATTTTCGATTTGTTTTCCTTACCATAACATTGATTTACGGGCAGAGATGAATTGAACAAAATAAAAACAGCTCAAATCGGAGGAATCCTTCCAACACGTTTGGCTATCCATCTATTATATATAGGAAAATCTCGTGTCACGGTGTTTGTTACCGAAGTCCTCCAAAACGGCTCGACCGATTTTGATGAAATTATGCACAAAAAACTTGGTAAGCATGAGGATAGGATGTAAACTATATACGATAACGCTAGGATACCGATTACTAAATATTTAATACCGATTAGAGTGGTCCCTATGCAGAAAAAAAAATCAGTATATTTTTCTTCTTAAATTTTGCTTCAAACAATACATATAACCACAAATTTACCGCGATTAAACGGTTTTAGTAGTTTTGTACAAACAATATTCAAATAATTTAACCGTCGGTCGTTTTTCTGACAGAACGAATTTATTTAAGTTGTTAAATGACAGGCCTAGCGCCCCGCTACATCAAAATTTCATCCACACATTCGTAAATAACCTCACTTCGTCTAAAGCCAAACGTATCGCCGGCGAGCTGGAAGTATTTTTGAGTGAGCACAACGAATTATTGAAATACTTCAAATCACACTTACTCGGTTTACAAAATGACAATTACACTATTGAATACCTGGTAAATGGGTAAGCGTTGCTAGAATCATAGAAGGCGACTGCACAGTGACGCGAGAAATTGTGATTCGAAAGAAAAAAAACAATAATCTGGAATTTTTCGTTGACGCACATCTCCATGCTCTTCTCCAATAGTACTAACGTTCCCAATGTTCGCCTTATCATCGTAGTATTACCTGCATCATTTTTAATAGTACTTTGTTGCGATTTCTATGCTAAGCAATACGCCTTGAATGTGGCTAGCTCAGGGACTTGCCTTGCCACACAATTCGACATAGACATTGAGCTCCGTGGTCCATTTATGTAAACCAACAATGGTTATGGATTTTCGGGTGGAATAAACATGCTTTTAAAACAAAAAATTTGAATGAAAAAGTAGCTCTGCATATCAAATGTGTTCTATGTAAAAAAGTAAAACATTCTCTACAAGTGGGGAAAAATCTTGAACGAAAATTGTGTATTTAATCGACATTGGGTAATCATTTTCATTCAAACTTCAACAATTTGAATTTGATTCGGAGTCTGCCAATCTGATAGACAGTAAATTACTTCACGAATCCGGATGAATTGTTTTGACGTACGTTTTGCGACAAGGCAAGGTTGCCACATTTATATAGAACGACTGAATTTGATACGAAGGGATTAAAGGATGCAAAAGATGTGTCGATCGAATCGTAAAGTCGAAAAAAACAATCGAATTCTGGGATATGGGTGACTGTTCGATGTAGTTATCATGGTTCTTGCGTGGATCTGAAACTTTTATCGCCTTCCATGGCGGATGCAATATGCACAAGGCGTTTTCCTAAAGATTGTACCAACGACACGGTCACAAGCGTACGCGGATGTCCAATATATCAACGAAGAAATCAACAACGCAGACGTTGACTCTGACAATCGTTGGGTAGTATCATATTCGCCTCAGCTGAGCACAACATTCAATGGACATATTAATGTTGAGTACTGCAATTCGATGTACAACAATAAATACATTTTCAATTTCGTGAATTGAGGAAGCAATATGGCTCTATTTTAAATTCAGAATACCGTTGTGAATATTCTTTTCAATGAAAACGACGAAATAATGCGCTGCCAAATAGACAGGTACATCAGCTCAATTGAATTATCGTTGGTTCCATTTCATGAACATTTATGAATTTATCCGTCCATCTTGAAAACGACTAGCGCGTATTTTTCCCAACGAGACAACAAATGAACAACATTGATATTGATTTTCTTCATTTCATTTTTCTACTTTACGACAAAAATATTTCACTTTTTTTACTCTATATTTAACTTTGAGGAGATCAAACATTTCAGTTACGTAAATGAAATACATTGAAGTAAGAAACACTATACACACTTTCGTTCAATTTTTTTCATTTGTTCTGTTTGTTTGTCTATTGAACACACTCGAATAATTTTATAGATCGTCAAAACATTCAAACACGCTTACAATACATTATATATGTTTCATTTTACACCCAAAATAACTTAATTGGCAGAACAACGATTGCCGAGTCAGCTAGTTTTTATATAGATTCCCGTTCCCGTTGCTTTTGAGAAAACGCAAATACGCAAAATGTTATTATAAATGCGGTTGTTATGCGCACCGATGCACTATATTGCAGATTGTTGAAGTGGCGGATCTAAAAACAATAACGCAGTAACGCTGACATTTTCCTTGAGTGACATCAAATATACAATCATGAACCGTTTGTTCTAGGTTCCATTTCTGGTTTTTGAATGGTGAAAATGTGAACAGTATTGGTCATTAATTTCGCATACTGTTTTTATTCTAATTTATACCAGCTCCAAAGCATTTTCACGATTCCAACATTCCAAACAAATGAGTAAAAAAAATCCAAAGAAATTGGTAATAAACAATATAAACGCAGAATGCTCTCAAATAGAAAACTCTCAATTTTGACGAGATCGCCTGCGACTCTGAAAATAACTCTTATGTCAGAAGTACAAGAAAAAGTTATATTGAATGCATGTAGAAGACAAAATGGGATGAATGGTGAAGGAACAACTAACAGGATGATATAAAAATGTCTTTTGATTATACAGTGTATCAAATTCCACACTAGTAGAAGTCTGGATGTTTTGAAGCGATCGATCTATCAAGCCAATTTCTAATTTTTCCGAAAACGGTCTTCCGAAATGGCCACCATGCACCGGAACAAATAGTAACAAATATGACGGGTGAAATATGATCTCCCGGTTAACGCTTTCAAGGTAATTATTGACAGTTTCATGAACTTGTGGTCTGGCGTTGTCATGCTGTTATATTACCTTGTCATGACAGTTTTCACATTCCGGTCGTTTCATCTCCAGACCCCTGTTCAAACTTTCTAATTCTAGTTATTAACGCAAGCTGCATCAGCTGCGCTTTTATCTATAAAAAAAAATGCAATATAACTTCCCGAAAATGGCGATTCCAGTATAAAATTCGACATTTTCAATGCAATAAAATGTTGGTTATTCACACTCCAAACAATTGAACTGTTCTACGTTCTGAAGCTAGAGCACATATTTTGCGCACGGCATAAATGCATTAAACTTTTCTGTTAGAAATCTGGAAGTTTGTTTTCAAGGTTGTTTTGACTTGCAAAGGGTTCTTGAAAGGCTATAATTTTGCTATAATGAACACCTGGAACATATTTCATCATAACCCCAAAGCTACATTTTGAGGAAACTATGTGTTTCGTCAGTGCGAACGTAATATAGAACCTTTCATCGAATTTAATCAATTTTTTAAAACTGCCTATCGATATTTTGAACGATCATTTAACTATTGAAATATTGATTCTAAGAGACGGAAAGGTTATTCTCCACTCAATCTAACTCTGTGGACAAGACCTTACTGGAACGTTCTGGAGGTTCTGTATTAATTTGGTTACAAAAATATTCTACAAGATATGCAAGTGCAAAAGTTTTCCTCTGAAAAACAGAAGAAAACATTTTTACGTAGAACTACGTCTTTCAGGAAGGGTGCCAAATCAGAAAACAGGTCACGTTTTTATGAAAAAAAGGTAACGTTAATAACTATTTTCACTGTGAACGAATGCTCATGATTTGCATACCAATCGATTAGGAAATTCTCTAAAATTTGTTTGATATGCTATACATTACAATTCGCTAATCTCGAAACGGTTTAAATTCATGAAAACTGGAAGAAAATCTTTATTTTCCCATACATTTGTTCTGCCGATTTGTGTGCTAACCCTACCCGTATATCGAATGCTTATAACTCGAACATTTCTTAACAGATCGGAAAGATGTTTGCATCAAGTGATAGGAAATATTTCGGCGCGTCTATCAAAATTAATAAAATGTTATTTTTCATGAGATGAACAATTGAATAACTATAAAATAACAGGCGTTATCTAAACGCCCTAACTGCCATGTTTTGATTGCACAAACACAAACTTAAAATCGATGTACCTGTGGAAATCCGCTTTGAAAATATACATGCAAGCGGGGATACTTTTGTTCCCACCGAGCTGTGTTTCCCTAACACGGACTTCAAAATTAATGTGCCTGGGGAATCCACTTTGCATATACATGCAAGTCGGAGGTAATTTTAGGTGTTGAGTACTTTTGTACTCGCTTTGTACTGAGAAGCCTTGTAAAGTCGTCATTTCAGATACTAGAGGTGAATGAACTTTCGCGAGAACTACGTGGACATGAGATGTGCAATAATTTCAGAGGGAAATGTAAAATACAATGATCGTTTGCCAATTTTCCCGTTCAAATATTTTGGTAGTCCTAGGCATCATATCAAACGTAAAAAAACGTTCATCAAATTTATTTGTAACGAAGAACATAATCTATTACAAAAATTTCGATGCCTTCTAAAATAATATTCTAAGTGGTGCACAAGTGGATTGCATAATATAATTTCGTAGTTCTACGTCGAAAATATGCGGTCATGTCCTAGACACAACCCCTTACCATTTTTTTCTTCTCAAATGTTTTCTCATTTGCGATACATACATAAACGTGGAAAGATAATGGAAACGTGGAAATAAATAACTTTTTGTAACGATGTACATTTCATTTCCAAGTGTTCCTTTCGCATGAAGTCTTGTAACTCCACTCCACTCACCTGAGGTTATTGTCGAACGTAGATAATAACATTTTAACTCGTTATGAGACACTAACGTTTGGGCATAAAAACTAGTTAAATCGTCACCAATCATCCATATATGGAGACTAGATATTACAGATAAGGAGTAAAAAGATTGACTAAAATAACATCAATCTACGATTATCAAGAAGATGATTTTCTGAATAGGTAGGCCACTGCAATTCTGAATTTTGATGCACCTTTCTCGAAACTATATTTTCCAAATTGGTGTGATCGAAAACTAAAAAAGTTTTTTTTCAATCGTGCCGGAAATTTGAATACATCTTCATCATTTCTATGCGATCCGTTTTTGTTTTGAACAATTTGAAGATTTTTTTTAAATGAAAAAAGGTTTTTTTTTTTCAATAAACCCTTGTTTTTCTCATTTATTTTATGTTTTGTCACTTATATTGTATAACTTATATTTTTTCAGACTGACATAACGGGAATTACAAGTCACGCCAATCAACAACTTTCGCTGCAGCCTTCCTGGGATCGGTCAATGTAGGATTTAAAAAATATATGATAAATAAATATACAAATAAACCAATCAAGCTTTTATCAAGTTCCAAAATACAGTTCGGACTCGTTTGTTTGGAAGTTTGGAGTTTGGAAAAAACTTTTTTTTATATATTTCAAATTTGACTTCTTTCAAGAAGAAATGTAACCTTTCAACGTTAAGGTGAAGTTTAAATGACTATTACATGTACAGTGGGGTAAAATCGTGATTTTTGAAGATTTGGCTTGAATATTCACCAGGAATCGTTTATATCGATATTGCAGCCAAATTAAGAAAGATAGAAGTTACGTGAACAAATTGTAGAACGGTGAAGGAGCTGCAATTTAATTGATAGAAACAATCTAGTTGATTATAAATTTTCAGAATAAAATTAATAATAACACATTAAAAATTATTAACTTTTTAGTTTTTCACTTCCAAAATGTTATTAAAATCCACTAATTTAGATGTTCCACTACTATATCCTGTACTAAATTTTCATCTTTCAAATGAACGCATCAGAATCGTCTTCCGTAGCATACTTTTCAATGTAGAACCAGTTTGAGGCAACAGAGTCCGAAACGAAAATAAAGTTCTATAACTCTGTCATTGTTGAAAATCGAACAAATGCGTAGGAGGATTTTTTCATCAAATATGATCATCTATCACCTCCTGAGAAAATCTGGATTATTTTTGTTTTCATGTGAGAAAGGTGTTTTCTGACTTTAAAGGGATGAATCAAACATCAAATTCCACTTTTATTTTCAAAAAAACCAAAAAAACGTGCAAAAAAAATTTTGCACTCGAATATATACAGGATTCGATTATATACAGTGGAAAGAAATAAAAAACTGTATATAATCGAGTCCGCGCTGTATTGAACAAATTAAAAAAAACAGGTAAATTCACGCATCTTCATTTATTTTAACCCTTAAGCTGTCATCGTGTGAATTGTAGGTGTCGCATTTCTCTCGATAGTTAAAGAGGGACAAAAAGAAACACATGTTCTAAAAAAGCATATTTTACATTATTTTTTCTTATATCATTTTTATATATATATTAAAGTCACATACTATTCAGAATCAACATGAAATAATATATTACCAATTATTAGCGAGCAATATATTTTATGATCCCATAGTATAGCACTATCCCTCACTAATCACAAGTTGTCCATCGAAATATCATTTTTAACATTGATCTCAGAGCGGCATACTTTTACATCTGCACTGTCTAATCACGGATCCAAACAACACAGCCACAATAACCACCATTCACACTTACTTATGCTCCGCTCCGAAGGCTCCCGGCTGGAGCTTCCGCCGCCGGAACTTCCGTTCAGCCTACCACTGGCGGATGCTGCCGCAGCGGCAGCTCCCCGCGCCATAATGGCGGCTATCGAAAAATCTGTGGCACCGCCGGGACCCGAGCTGGCACCGGCTGCTTTCGAAGCTGCCAGCGCAGCAGCCGCGGCCGCCATCGCCGATGGGTTCTGCTGGGTTCCCAGCAACATCGCGACCGTTGCCAGCCTGCGTACCAATTCACTTGAGTTTTCACTAGCTTGACTAGAAGTAACACTTGGGATGCCTTCGGCTTCCCCTGTGACACCACCGCCCAGACGAAGGGGGTTTGAAGTATCAATTTTGGAAACTGTTTCTGTGTTTCTCCGTGACGGCTGTTTCTGTCAGCGCTGTCAACTTGGGGTTTCGGTTGGGTTGGTTTTTGTTTTTGCTCTTCAACTGTACGAAATCGTCACCCAACTCATAATGTGTCTTCACTTATCCGATTCGGTGACTAAAAACAATCCCAGATTCTAACGCGCGCGATAGTGAATCTTGGTAGCGGCAGTTCGCCACCTAACCGAACGACAAAAAATCAATTTTCTCACGGTCTTCACTCGAAAGGACAAAACGAATAGCTAGCGCAAAACAACGGCGAACGTTTATTCCGAAGCGCTTACGTGCACCAGTAGCACCGGGATCGAACTGCACCGGAATGCATATGGCCGCGCTCGATTGGTGAACAAAAAACAGCAAAGAATCTCACAGCGCTGTGAGGAAGAAAAAAAAGGCAACCACAGATGGGCGCGAAGACAACCACGACATCAACGACAACAACAACAACAGTGGCCACAGCAACAACAAAAAAGAAACAACATCCGCGAAATCTCGCTCGCGAGTCCACGCGGCGAAACCCTCTGTTTTGAGCTTGAGCCTCAACCCGTAACCCGTCAACGTGAGTGCGAGCCTTGAGGCGTACCAGTGCGAACTAAGCTACAGTCCTGCAAGGGCAAAATCACGTTTGGATGTTCTACTCCTCCTCGCATTGTGCCGCGCGGCATTTACTCTCTCCAACCGTGGAGTTGGACGTAACCGCGACCACTTGAAGTGTATTCCGCCGCGCCGTGCCTCGTGCCTTCATGAGATTTGCAACCGAGCTGCACTTCAAGAGAGGAAGGTAGACTCCAGGCCCCGCCCATCACACACCACTACACAGAGCCCGAGTCACCGAATATGGCAAGCTCTGCGAACAAACACACCGACAACCAAGCGAAGGGGACATCAGATTAGATGAGTACCCATCGATCGATCGTGAGTATCTCACAGCGAGGGGCGTTCACGAGCCGTGCACTCACTTCCAGTGGCAATCACTTCGATGTGGTAGTGGTCACTCACCCGTATATTTATTCCATCATCTTTTCAAGCCCACAAAATAACTTACTAATTCTTCTTCTGTTTTGCTCCTCATTTGAAGCTTTCATCGGATGTTAAACACACACATTCGCTTGCTCGCTTTCTCACTATTTCGCGCTCTCTCTCTCTCTTTCTCGTTCCCTCTTTTTCGGATCATCACCGATGATACCGCCGATGCTGCCGTCGCTTGCCACCGCTGACAACGACGGCGACGATGATGCGGTCGTTCTTGTGTGTATTTACGGACTCTCCTCTCCCGGAACGATTACTTATATTTTTTGCCTTCTTGCTTAGGCATTGTATCTCGCTCATTTACACCACAATGAGCTTGCTGAAATGGGTATTGCTGTCCCCTTCCGGCGCCCGAGGAGATATCACCGCAATCAATACCGAGTGGGAGGTGGGAAGTGAATCCGAATGTGATTCTAATTCGATGAAAAATTATGGATTATTAGGTGTTTCTGGTTGGTTCGGAAATCGGATTGTTTTTTTTTTTCGTACATTTTTTTTTTGTACCTGCGAGAGACTTATTACCAAACTGATGCTCATTATAGCAATACGGAGTCCCCATTCGACTAAAAAAATAGAACGATCAAATTATTGAAACATTTATTACGTGTACATTTTTTCGTTATATAACACCACTGATACACGGTTTTGACGAGCAATCCTTTTCTTGCCATGCATTGTCCATACGTAGTAAACCTACGAGGTCTCACAAGGGTGGGAGGTGAGGCCAATTACTCGTAGTTCGACGTTTTCGAAATCCATCAGGTCCATTAACTAAAGGTTACCCAGCGCAGAGGCTGCAACAATTAATTAATTGGCTTCGTGTTGAGACCGTTACTTAGCTCTTTTGTGGACGCTTGAAGATGAAAAGTTTTTGGATAGTATTTTTGGTGTAAAGATCGCGTTTTGGGCCTGCTTTCAGCTGAAACTGAATTTTAGATTGTTACAAGGGTCTGCATCCGAATACGTGCAGCACTAGCCTTCGTTCGCATCAAAGTTGTTATTTTTTTTTTCAACGGAAAAATGTTGAGTTTAACAGAAATGCAATGAATTGTTGGGAGATTTCACATGAAACTCATTATTCAATGAAGGAGAAGTATGACAATGACTGTTTTTTCGCGAGCACGTGTTTTTCAATTGTTCAAGTAGCTTCAAGATGCCGAAAAGACATTGGAGATGACTCATATCCCGTGGTCACCCAAACAAACAAAAAAAAAATACCATAAAAAAATAGTTTTCATGTGTCATTCGGTTCAAAGCATTTGGCATTTGTGCCAAGTGATTTCTATTTGTTTTATTTTGATGAAATCTACAATGGCTTTCTCACGATCTCAACAGATTTGAATCTGTTGAGATCGTGAGAAAGGAATTGACACTCATCTTGAAGTAATTGATCGATGACGACTTCCTATTCACTACTTCCAATAATTAAAGAGCCACAAAGTTCGAGAAATCGCTGTAAGTAACGGATATGCCTCTTGGGGGCTCTGTCGTCCGTAACGCTTTTTTGTTCAAGTTGAATAGAACTTTTCAAAGTAATTTCATTGCAATAACGGTTGGAGAGATACAGAAATATTAATAAAGTATACACAAAATATTCATAAAAACAAAGACAAAAAAAACATTATTCTATAAATTTTGATTTTTTTTTAGAAATTTGACATGAGTTATAAAAATTGAAATACAGGGCGGACTCGATTATATACTGTCTTCGATTACTTTTCACTGTATATAATCTAGTCAAAAAATATTGTTTTTTTAATTTGTTTTTTAAGCATATGTTTCGTTTTTTGAATTCAATTTTTGATTCATCCCCTTGAAGTCAGAAAACACCTTTCTCACATGAAAAAAAATAATTTATATAGAACCTCTCAGGGGATCATAGACGATCGTATTTTATTTTATGAAAAAAAACCTTCTACGCATATGTTCGAATTTCAGTTTTCAGTTAAAGCTCTCCAACCGTTCTACAATTTGTTCTTTCACACCCAACTTCTATCTTTCTTAGTTTCGCTGGCAATTCCTGGTGATAATTCAAGCAAAAACTTCAAAAAATACGATTTTTGTCCCACTGTACATATACTAGCCACTTAAATTTCTTTCACGTTGAAAGGTTACATTTTTGCTTGACATGTGTCATATTTGAGGGGCTTAGAATGCAAGGGGTGTCACTTGATCGATTTCTCTTCATCGACTTTCTCTTATGATCGTAACTTAACTGCAAACACATTCCCAGCTTATTCGACAATGTGGCAGATAGGTCAGAGCCTCAATTATCGGTTTCTATAGCAAAAGCAAATTGGAACGTTTTTGTGCGCTGAGTTATTCACGAAATAAAAAGTTGATGAAGAGAAATCGATCAAATCACTTACACCCCTTGCAATCTAAGCCCCTCATTTGAAATGTAAAAAAAATTTTTTTTAGAGTTCTGTTCGAGGAGCTCATCGCGGAATTATTTCGTGCAACCAAAGATCCTTTGCGCTCCACTTTTATTCAGCTGAATAAAACGAGTCGTCGGCTTCATAGGAAGGTGGAAAATTATTTTATGAGGTACGGTTTACTTGAAAAAAATGACAAAGTGAACAAAAGTCGGAAATCTTACGAGCCAGCCAATGTAACCAATTGAGGTGAATAATATACAAAAAAAGTGACCAAGAATTGGCGAATAAAGAATCATGTCACCGCAGCGATGGTGAAATATCGTTAAGGTTGGTTTGAGCGAAAGATTAATAGCTGTTTTTTTACCGTAGGATAAAAACGCTTTATAGGTGTAAACTGAGAATCTGAAAATTGAACATGTAAACAAATTGTTAATTGTTGTTCTACTCTTGTATGGGTAAGTTGTTACTATTTTACTTTTTTTAAAC
Source organism: Toxorhynchites rutilus septentrionalis (assembly GCF_029784135.1). Lineage (NCBI taxonomy): Eukaryota > Metazoa > Arthropoda > Insecta > Diptera > Culicidae > Toxorhynchites > Toxorhynchites rutilus. The sequence goes on from NC_073746.1 coordinate 59,177,195, forward strand.
AGCCATGTATGCGAGATGTCTCAAAAGTTTCGATTTTTATGACCGGTGGAATGAAGTCTAATGTACTATAGACTTCATTCCACCAACCCTAAAAAACAAAGACAGGAATATGAATACAAGTATCTTAGCAAAAACGATGACCTGAGAATGAAAGAGCAACCTCAAGAACACCCGCCGAAGCAATTGTTTGTCCTTGTTCCAACTCTTTTGATTGAGGGCCCGACTGAATCAATCATTTTCAACTACTTTTATAAAGACACTGGAATCATCAACCATTGTCAGAACCTCGAAGAATTTCTACTGGAGAGATAATTCTCCGCATTTCGGTTTACATGCCCGTCTGATGATTTTTCCATAACTAATTTTTCGATTTTTGGATACATTGTCAAACAGAAGTCTTGATGTTGTTTCCAGACAGTAACGATAATTTTACAGTATTCAATTCTGTAACTCGGTTTGGTCGTGCGAGGTGTTACTGGTCGCCAGATCGAATTTAGAAAACTCTTTTCGGGCCCGAGTAAGACATCCCAATGTGCCGATGAGAGATATTTTGGCACGGTTAGACCTTGATTACATGTCCCAAATATATGTTTTTCTTGAAACTATCGATCTTCTTGTGTGAATGTCCCTATATCCTTATACCCTTTTCTTCCTTTGTGAGTAATTGGTCCCCTAACCAGTAGAATAAGTTGAATTGTAAAAATACGAATAGATTTAAGAATTGAGTTCAATCATCAACTTTGTTACAATCTCCTTATATCTCATCCTTTTCCTGAAAAAAATATGTCACCCTTCTAAACTCGGGTCGACCGCAGTAATCGGTTTTCTACCTTAAAACAATAGAATTAAGAAAATTGTTTATATATAGTTATAAAAATATAGTTGAGGATTCCGCTCCCTAAAACTTATGTAACTGTGCCTATAAAAATAAACGAATTTAAAAAAAAAAAGCTGTAACTCTTCCAATATTCACAATATTGTTTGTCAAAACTCTGCAAAGATCCAAAACGTTTTCTACTGAATTTTTTTGCAGAAGTTGAATACTATTTCTAACCTTTCTGATCGTGTTGACATAAGAAATCGATTGGTTCTAATATTCTATACCATATTACATATTCTAGAACATCCAGTGATTTGAGTCTTGCGAAGTACTTTGACATGATCAAGTAGTACGATTTTTTTGTACTTTGTGCCATAACGGGTGTTAAATAAAAAATGAGATTTTTTTCAATACCTTTCAGTAACTCAAATAAAGAGCGTAAAATTTTCTTTCTCCAAGAAAATTGCTCTTTGGGCTCCCTAGAAACAGTAGGCGTGTTTGGTTTTACTAGTTTAAATTTAGTCAAAGCAAAGATGGCTTCGAAACAGCACGTGCTCCCCGAACGCATTGTACGGTTCTACGAAACGCATTTCCAGCAAGGAAAACATTTCACGGTGGCACATTTTGAGCAAGAAAATGTACCTGTCAGTACGGTATATCGTATCCTGGGTTCCCTGAACGTACAGCGGAAGGTCGGAAGTGGTCGTCCGGTGACGATAATGACGAAGGAGAGGAAGACATCGTTAAAGAAGCTGTTTGACAATAAGGACGCAACCAGCCTGCGTGACGCCGGTCGGAAATATGGCTGCTCCCACGTATTGATCCATCGGACCCTCAAGATGGAAGTAATCGTCTGCAGGAAGAAGACGAGGTCGCCGGAGTACACGGAGGAGCAGATTGAGACGGTTAAATCACAGTGTCGGTGGACGACCAAAAAATACCGCGGGACGTCTTTCGTTCTGGACGACGAAAGCTATTTTCCGCTATTCAAAACGCATATTCCAGGAATTGATAATTACTACTCCAGCGACAAGTCATCCACACCGCCTGAAGTGAAATACAAGTTCAAGCACAAGTTTGAAAAAAAAGGTTATGTTGTTCTTCACCATTTCCGACCGGGGCATTTCAAAGCCTTGGTTAAAGCCGAGCGGTCTGGCAATCAACCAACAAATCTATCGAGAAGAGTGCCTCGATAAAATTCTGCTGCCGTTCCTGAACGAGCATCACGCGGATGGGAAGTACGTCTTCTGGCCGGACAAGGCGTCTTCCCATTACGCCAACAATTGGAGGGCCAATGACACGAAGCAACTGACTACAAGAATTCGGAATTGTATCCGGAAAATGGACGTAAGTGCCGTACAACGTTCTTGTGAGAGCATCGCGACAAAGTTGCGTCGAACAGCAGACCACGGCCCTTACTCAAACATTCACTGACATTTTTTTGAAGAAAATACATTATGTTATTAATAAAACATACTGAAATCGATGAAAAAAAATATTTTTTTTATATGTGATTGAAAAAATTCTCATTTTTTATTTAACACCCGTTAATATGAACTGGTTTCGTGAATAATATTTTTACGTCTCGCGTATTTTTCTGTTTGTGTGAACTCTGGATATCCCTCTTTCTTAGTTTATAATTAAGAACTGCTTCGGGATGAATTTCTGGCCAAATCTAAGTGTTACAACTACATGAGTAAAGGCTTGTATAAAAAAATCCCAATTGTCAATGTTTGTGATCGATAGAATAGTTTCTTTGGAAGTCGTAGACACACATTGTGTACCAAACCTGTTTGTCTAATACCTTCAGCTGATCTATCATAGTAAAATTTTCATTGCCCATGTATATCGTTCGCTTGAACATAGTTTGAATTACTTGATGCAGCATTTGTGCACTTTATTTAGAATATATTATTTGAAGATAAGTCTTCCATGCCATGGATTCAAGGTTTCATCGATGACAATGTTTATGTCCAATCCAAGCGTGTATGCATCCTAGTCACTAGGACCTAGTGTTTTCCTTACAATGTGTTGAAAAATGTAAGTATTTTCCCATCAACAGTAATAGACATATCATGGACAAAATAGTTGAATACAACGGCATGAGATGGATATGATATCCGATAAAAAAACTCCTGTTTACATGATCAAATCTGAACCACTACTTGCGGAGGCAAAAAGCGAACGGAAATAGAAATGGCTGAACGTATAAGTATGACAAAAGGAATTTTGGAGATGTATCAGAATAAAATTTTAGAAATGTGATTCGACTGTGTATAAAAAGCGTAAAAATTACATTAAAACATGAGATTTCAGTTCAAACAGCATGAAAATTAGGACTACTCAGACGACTCGTTAACTTCAAAACTTATAAGGTAATCTTTAATATAAATGATTCCATCTCCATTCTAATTGAATGAAATGATGATGATGGTCCCACCTCTTTCCCCTACAAAGGCTTGAGTGGGACGAGTTATCTTATTGATAATAATTGAGTTACTGAGTTTATTACATCATACTAACCAGTGAGCACATTAAATTGAAAAGAAAACGGACTGGTTATCCCGCAGACATAGATTACTAATCGATAGAACAATTTAAGCCTTTGTCTAAAGTATCCATTCCATGGCATGTCGAGAGAATTTCCAACCCGAGAAGACCCTAGACCGATCGGGAATTGAACCCAATGCCTATGTCAGTATTAGCCATGAATTTTCAAGGGAAATCCCGCTTTATTAGATCCCCGGCCACGGCCTGCAATTGCGATCGTTTCCGAGTTCTAGTAGCTGAGCAAACCCAAGCCTTATTCTAGCCGACACTTCAGGCCCATCTCTTTACATATCTCAAGGCATGTCAAGAAAATTTCCAACCCGAAAAAATTCTTGACCGATCAGGAATTGAACCCAATAGCTATGTCAGCCTTAGCCTAGAATTTACAAAGGAATTCCCGCTTCACTGGATACCCGACAACGGTCTGTTAATCGTTTTCGAGACCAGACAGCTGAGCAAACCTAAGCCTAATTCCAGACGATACTTTAGGCCCTACGTTCAACCTGGGGTATAAACGTGTCAACCTGAATCTGCAATGAGATCCGCCACAACACAGAAAAGTCTTGATATAATTATCTGTTGAGAAGATGAATTTACAAGTATTCCGATTGAGCTATCCCTAGCTTACCTCAGGTTTCCTCATTAAACCCCTTGGAATGACTTTGTTTCATTCGATCAAAAATTCTTTTGCTTTTGTTCAATCTCACGTTTCTCTATGTTTGCCAACGCGCGCGGGCTCAAACTATTGCAGACTTCACAATTATTTTTTAAATTTAATTGAATAACTAAGATATATATAAAAGCAAAAAAAAAATACCATCAACACCATAGTCTTGACAAGAAAAATACACGGACACACATACACTCAAAAGACAATAATTTCCTCGTTTTATGAAATAATGAAATAATGATGATGATCACCTCAAAAAGTTTGAGCTGTACGAGTTCTCTTGTTGATCTTTATGTAACAATTATTAAAATAACCAGTAAGCACATTGAAGTAAAAAACAAAACAAACAGACTGGTTATATTACAAACATAGATTCCTAATTGAAGAACAATTTATGTTATCAACTTAACGTATTTAACCCATGGCATGTCGAGAGAATTTCCAACCCGTGAAGACCCTAGACCGATCGGGAATTGAACCCCATGCCTATGTCAATATTAGCCATGAACTTACAAGGGAAATCCCACTTTATCAGATCCCCGGTCACGGCCTGCAATTGAGATCGTTTCCGAGTTCTGGTAGCTGAGCAAACCCAAGCCTAATTCTAGCCAATACTTCAGGCCCATTACTTTACATATCCTAAGGCATGTCAAGAAAATTTCCAACCCGAAAAAATCCTTGACCGATCAGGAATTGAACCCAATACCTATGTCAGCATTAGCCTAAAATTTACAAAGGAATTCCCGCTTCACTGGATACCCGACAACGGTCTGTTAATCGTTTTCGAAACCAGACAGCTGAGCAAACCTAAGCCTAATTCCAGCCGATACTTCAGGCCCTACATTCAATCTGGGGTATAAACGTGTCAACCTGAATCTGCAATAAGATCTGCCACAACACAGAAAAATCTTGTTATAATTATCTATTGAGAAGATGAATTTACAAGTATTCCGATTGAGCTATCCCTAGCTTACCTCTGGTTTCCACATTAAACCCATTTGAATGCTTTCATTAAAAAGAATTGTTTTTGCATATGTTCTATCTCAAGTTGTCTATGTGTGCTAACGCGCGCGGGCTCAAGCTATTGAAGATTTCACAAATATTGTTTAAGTTAACCATCATCATTATAGTCTAAAAATAAGAAAATACAAATATCCGTTAAACTTCGTCATCTTACACACTAACATTAATTATATGCAGGGTCAAAAATCTAAATCATGCTTCAAAAACTCTTTACAAATACTACGGAATATTCGAAGGCTTGTTGCTGTCTTTGCTTCATTTGGTAATGTGTTATACAGGCGATATCCTTTATAAAAAAGTGAGTTTTGGGTACATGACATTCGAAAGTTCATGGTTCTGAGGTCACTTGCTTGCCTTGTGTTATATCGATGCATATCTCTTCCATACGTTATCGTGTTTTGTAAATAGTTCGGTGTCATGCCGCTAACCATCTTATATATGAACGTAAGAGTGCAATATTTGATACGCTGTCCCACTGACATCCATTGTAGGCATTCAAGCATAAATCTTTGTGGAGTAAGTCGATCGCATCTCAATATCAAGCGCATGGCCTTGTTTTGAACAATTTGCATTCTATTCATTTGCCTCTTATTTGCGAGAAATAGCACAGATGCACAATAATCGAAATGTGGAGCAATCAATGCTTTGTAGATGGTAATTTTACTTTCAAAGGTCAAGAATCGATTAATTCTACAAAGCACTCCATATTTTTGAGCTGCCTTCTTTATAGTATAGTTTATATGTTCGTCGAAGCGCAGCGTTTCGTCAAGAATAACGCCAAGATATTTGATTGAAGTCGTTCTTTCCACAGTTTGCCCATCGATAGTTATACTAAGACTATCACTGTCAAGATTGCGTTGAATGTTAAGAGCTCTTATACACTTCTGTGGTAATACACTACGGTACGGTAATAAACTTCTGCAGTAGTTGACACTTCTGTTTTGGTGCTTTACCATCGAAGAATGAGAATGTTATCGCTGCAAGAGATTCAATTTTACCATTGTTTTACCATTGTCATGACACTAACATAGTTGTAAGCAAACATTGTCGAAATATTGAACTCCCGGCCCCGTTAGGCTGACGCCATATGAGCCTTAATAAAAATATATATTTTGGATAAAAAAAAATTGTCATGACACGTTAATTTTGGTCATCTGTTCAAAATTCTGTAGTGAAATTTAAATAAAATGAAACAACGAACTTACTGGTACCGTCCCTTATCGAACGAGAATTTTTTTTCAACAACCCAATAAATAATTCATTCACAAAAGTACAACAAAAAAACCCGAACGATACTTAGCAACATTATTTGTGCTTTTATGGAGTTATATCAAAGATAAAGATATTTATGAAAATATTTGTCATAAAACCACGATCGCCAAAAATGTCTACTGATGTTTCCGACTTTTAAAACCATAGACTTAAAAATTTTGGAATTTAATACAGAATTCATTCGTTTCATGTACTTGCGTCGGAAGCTACTCAATTTCAGATTTTTTTTTTTTCATTAGGGTTGTCATTTCCATTTCAGGTGGTCCGAATAATCAAGTTTTTCCCATTTTTTTCCAAAAAATTTTTTTTTCAGAAAATCATAATTTTATAACTGCTAGATCGATTTAGATGATCGATATATCAAATTGAAGCTAATGAATTGAACTGAATACTATATATGCAAAAAAAAATGGATTTCGGATTCGCAATTGATGTTTGTATTTGTTTTTTTATAGTTTAGATGGTCTCGGAACCAAGGGCGCTATTTTTTATATATTTTCTTGAGACATTAACACTGTATCTAATCAAGTTCGCCCTATATGGGGAACATAAAATTAAGATCGCGACCTGCTAATATATCACTAACTGGTATGCATAAGTGTACCTCCCAAAAATCTAAATCGGCAATCAGTTTATTTCATTCATAGCAAAATTATGACTTTATATGACCAAACAACGACTTCGATATTATGATAACCTTGATCATAAATGCCTAAAATATTAGTAGCAAGACCATCACGGTAAATATGCGCATTGAGCGTGGAAAATTCAGAAACAAAAATTTTGTTATCATTCTGATAAAATTTCTATTATCATGAACCTATTTGAATTAGGCTTTTGTCGAAATTTTGGGAACAACCATTTTTCATCTTCCAAAATTATCACCCTGCCATTGATTCTCTCATTTGGTAAGATGAAAAAAAAATTATAACACGTATCGTTTCGCTTTGCAAAAACAAACATGTTAGAATGAAGAAAAAAAACCATACCATGCCATTTCAATGGTATGTAAAGTAGTGTAGGGCAAAGGTGCGCACCTAACTGTTGTCGTCCAATAACTCTTGAAATAAAAGCAAATAAAACTCAGTTTGCTTACCAAATTGTAGCTATATATTACCTTCTAAACGTAGTACAAGAATTTCTCGAGTTTTGTTTATAGTTGGACGAAAACCTATTTTAATACAAAATGGCGAATGCGTACCTTTGCGCCATAGTGGGGCAAAGGTGCGCACCGTGCGGGGCAAAAGTGCGCACTTTTTGAATTGTACTTCTGAGGTAACTTGTAACAAAAATAAATGCCTAATATTACCAGAGGAAGAAGCATCATTACCAGAGTGTGTAGGCACCATCCAGTGGGAAGGAGGGGGGTGTTGTATGATGTTTTATGAGCGGAGATGAGTGGGTGTTATGGTCGAACATACCACGTGGAAATTTTTGGGAGGGAGGAGACTGACAATATAAGATATCTGAAAATGTTCAACATTTGAAACAGAATTCGTTTTTATTAACAAACTAGCTGACCCGGTGAACTTCGTCCCACCCACAATTGATATATTGATATAAATCATTTCGAACACTCAAGCTTCCACACAAATTATTTTATGTACATAATCTATACTCGCGGTATATAATTTCTTTTTTGACACATAAACCTGATGCAGACTAAGAGGCATCAATCCTGATACTGACTGTTTAAATCCGTTGCTCCGTTCTTGAGTTAAATCGTGAAGAACGGACACCAAATCGTTTTTACTAATATATATTAAGTTTATAAATTGTTGATGCCAAATGTCTTAAAATTGCATAACTCGTCGAGATTTACTGTTAAATCGAAAAAAAAATTGAAAGAAAAACAATTTTTTTGTTAGGCTTTTGACAACATTTTTTTTTAGATAACTGCAAATCTCGACGTGTCATGCAATTTCAAGACATTTGGTATCAAAAAAAAAAAATTTGAAAACACCGATTTCTAGTGGTTTTCGGTTTTCAAAAAACTCAAATTTTAACGTCTGCAATACTAATAAACGAAGTTCGAATGAGCTAATATTTCGCATGGGGTATATCATCGTGCAAATCAACATTTCACAACATGTACCGAATGAAAAGACGAGATAACTATTTTTATTAGCACTTAAAACCATACGTTTCCTCTCGTATTCCAAAAAAAAAACAGTCCCAGAGGGTCGATTTTTGACAAAAAAAATTATTCGAGATGACACTAGATCTCGACGTTTCATGCAGTTTTAGGACATTTGACATCATAAAATTTTCTTTCGAAAATCCCGAATTCCCCTTGGGTGATTTTTCGATTTTCAAAAAACTCAAACTTTGACCACTTTGTGCCACTCTCCCTTAAGACCGATCGAGCTGATATTTGGCATAGGGTGTTTTTTCGAGATGGTGAACATTTTGTACAGGGTAACTTTTTGAAATTTTAGGGTCAATTTTTTCCCATACATTCATTGGCACCCTAATAAACATAAACGAAACATAACCGTTATTGAATTGGATGCATGGGGAAAATAAAATCATTTTTGATTTGAAATTCATTTTGAATTATTTTAAGGCAATTGTTTATTTTTTTTCCTCATCGTGGGTTTCGGTTCTGAGGATTCCGACGCTTTGCCTTGGAGCGCTGTTGCTTCGGTGCGCTGTTGTGGGGTTCGAAGAGACAGACGATGGTTCCTCATGAAGCTAAAATCCCAATCTCCTTCTGCCAGTTTTGCAACTTGGTTGAATTCGTGCTGGAGGTTGTTGGCTTCCGCAAAATCAAACGCCAAGCGCCGTAAATCTTTGAGAGTCTTACTATAGAAAGCTTTTTCCAGTGCTCTGCAGTGGTCCACAAGCAATTTTTGAACTAATCGATTTTTTTTTAAAAAAAGCTCTTGAACTTTTTCACAAAAAAAATACGCAATATCATCTATTATAGAATGAAGTTTGCCTTGACAGTGTAGTTTCGAACTTTCCAGATATTTTAGGTAAGTTAATCGTCATCTCCAAAACTGAAAAAAATTGATCAAAACATCGCATAACTCTCTTTACCTCATAACTGCGCAACTTTGCTCCGCACTACTCTATGCCATTACATACATACTATAAAAACCGAAAAATCACCCAAAAAAGGAGCATATGAAATCGAGGTTTTCAAAAATATTTAATGCCAAATGTCTTAAAATTGGATGAAACGTCGAAATTGAATCATAAAAATGGATTTCTGTCTGTCTGATTCTTATGGACTCGGAAACTACTGAACCGATCGACATGTAAATTGGTATGTACGGGTTTTTGGGGCCGGGGAAGGTTCTTATGATAGTTCGAGACCCCTCCCCCTTTTCAAAGGGGGGGGGGGGGTAGGTGTGAATTGTGTCTGAAAACAATCTGATATTATAATGTCGAGTTTTGGTAGAAGAACTGAAATTTTATAGTAAATATAATTTTAAAGGGTAGATTAGAAGATCAATCAATGAACAGTTCTGCGATCAAAACCCATGAACGTGCAATTAGTAAAAAAAAAATGTGGATGTGATAACGAAAAATAATTTTTTGGCGAGATGAAGTTTGCCGGGTCAGCTAGTGTTATATATAAAAAAATTATACGGAAAAAGGAGTGTCTAAAAATAATTTTTTTTTCATGCAATTCTAAGACATTTCGTACAATTTTTTTAAAACCCGATTTCATGTACTTAAACTTAAATTTTGACATCTGCGACACTAGTAAAAGAAGTCCGACTGAGCTAATATTTTGCATATGATAGTTTTTAGATTTTTTTTTGTTTAACTGACTATTTTTTCTTTATTTAAACAGATAGTTTTACTAACCCTAGTGCAAGCTTATCACTAAATTTCCATAACAAAAAGGGAAAGAAAGCAATGTTTTCCGATGAAGAATAGGATTTTTGAACACGAGAAAAGCTCCCATGAGTTTGATTTTGTCATTTGGTTTCTGATGAAAACTTAATTATTTAATTATTTTATCGACATAATATCGTACTGATATCATATCTAGTAAGTCCAAGCCTTCACACATTTTTAGTCAATTGGTTATGAATACTGATCTATGGAGGTAAAACATTATATCCTGTGTTACTTTATCTAATTTATAATGTAGCATTTTTTATTTACATGACAATATTTTATAAAAAAAAGCTGGAAGAGCTTCGTATCGAACTGCAACGAGTGTTTATGCAAAACAAACATCACCCACCGGTCAACAAATGAAACAAATATTGTAACCCATCGTTACAAGGAAACATGGTTCGTGGAGCTGTTTGGTCAAAACAAACATGTGGCAAAACCACCCGTGTGGTTCTTGTCGTGAAGAAGTTGGCCGAACGGAAGAAGTTGACCGAAATCACGCATAGCCACAATCGGCTGTCCGACGTCGAAACCGATGATGACGCGTACAACCACATCCGTGCTGTAGCAGTATTCCCGGGGTCCAGGAAGGTGCCTAACGTTTCAATAAATTATGAAATGACAGCAAACAGCGCAACGGATGAATTATTGATGCCTCTGCTTGTGCACACCGAAGAGAGCTGGTTCTCTTCAGACGGTTTATTTCGCGTATTAGAGCTCAATTTGGTGCTATTATGCACCTTAGGCGAGGGGGGAGATATTGAAATCGGATAAAATCGAGACGATTTCCGTGTGGCCATGCTATTATTACCATTTTCAGTCATTTTGAATTTAAATATATCTATGCATTTGATGAAACATAACCTTGTTTTGATTGCTTTGTTAGTTTACTTGTCGGAAATTGAAATAGAACATCATATGAAACTAATAATCAACTATTTTTAATAAACAAATATAAAATTCAAGACATCGAAATATATGGTCATTCTGAAACAAACAATCCACCAGCCGAACTTCACAATATTACCAATATTATATTTCTCCACTCTGCTAGGGCAATCAATCCCACCACTATGTGGCAGCACTCGACCAATAGGATATACTTAAACACGAAAGGTCATGTACCTGTTTGTTTTAACAGTAAGTTATTGAGAGTACATTCAAACCGAGCAGCTGACTACTACTACTACCACTACTGCGGAGAAAAAAAGAATTGATTAAATCGTTACTTTAATAGATGCTGACTTCACGCGATCGCCACCGCTCGAAGCTTTCCGAGGGTTGAGTGTTACCATTTTTCAGCTGTGCGCCCCCGGGAGCAATTCAATTAGCGCCGAGGAAAATGCGCAGATAAATAATTTTCATTATTTAATTTACCCGTTGATGAACATATTGATGATATGCTCGAATGGGTTTGTTTTTCGAAGCGCTCCTTAATTGACTTTATGATTTCTCCATGTGGCGATACGTGAGTTATGAACTCGGAAAGAGAGAAGCGTTACCTGCATACCCGCGAGTGGGGAAAGTGCAGAGGAGGGTTTGCTTTTTAGAAGCTCATTCAAAACGGCCATCGATTATTTGATAGTCCAAATTGAAAAATTACATGCAAGACGATTTTTACAGCTCCCAGAATCATCAGCTTCGACGAGCAAACAAATGGGCTGGGCGAATTCCGTCCGTATCTCAAATCTGACAAGTGCTTCCCATCAACAAGCAAACAGTCGCTTGATGGTGGCGTTTATTTGCTAAATTAATATTACCGCCCGAAACTTGGCGCTTCTAAAAATGGTAAAATTTCCAAATTTTCAGCTCGTACTCGCCCATTACCAGCGCAAATAGCAGCGGTCCGCCCACCGAAATCAGTTGCTCTGTGGAGAGCGCGGGGGTGGCAATGTAACGTGGCAACTTGCACCGATGAGCCCCCGAAAGCGGAGGAAAGCCTTCCCACCCACAGGACCCAAGTGCGAATTCCATCCGTTTCATCGGCGGGAAATATTTTTAATACAGCCATTAACATTCCTAGCACAGCATTTCGCGTCATCGTTTCGGGCACCACAGTTTTTCACCCAACACATCGGGCGGAATGGGTGCTGCCAAATTGCCGCTCCCGAGAGTCTTCTTTTCAGCGTTTTTCAGGGCAATAAAATTTGACGAAAATGGGCGCTACAACCTCTGGTCGTATGAAAAATGTTAAATTAGAACTTGTGTCAGTTGAATGAGTTGCGAAGCGAACGGTACGTTTTCGCTGCTTCGAACATCTCAATTAATATTCCTCCGGTTCACGCAATAAAAATGGTAAATCGGCTAGACACTGGCACCTTTTGCGAAAAAAAATGTATATCACTCAGTTCAATGCAATACCTTGAAACAAGAAAATGCTTTCAGTGATCGCTCATTCGCATCCCCCTTTTCGTGCGGATCGTAAATAAAGCAATTCGAGTAATGGCGCTAAGCTTCAGAATGCGACCACCCGTTATTAGCGCAAAGTGCATCATAACCCACGCAGCGAGGAAGGAACAGTGGTAAAGACGAAAGAAATGCACAAACCGAGTCTCTCAAAATGGTGGATGCAATTGGGTGTTCCATCGCAGTGCAAACTGGAGCCCGAATCGGGGGCACACAATCATAATTTGTAACCCACAACCCACCACAAACAAGCGGTTCTTGATCGATACATAATACCTCGGGTCTCTAGGCTCCCTACCGATGCCGTTTTTATTAATCAAGTGCATTCTACTACCGTTGAATCCAACTCCAGGCCAAGAGTAAGCTAATTCCATGTAATTGCTTGTAATTAATAGCTTAGCGAGCACTAGTTATACTTTTTTTTGTGCCGACACCACTTGTACGGTACGGACGTCTGGTAGACAGACTAGCGGCGACCGGGTAATTGTGGGGACAAAAAGCTCCCCAGAATCTATGTGATGTCATGTGGAGAGTGCTTTTTTTATGTCGTCTTCAGGATGTTACATCTGCTATGTCTCACTTGTTGATTGTTAATCATTGGCGGCCAATTTTTTACCTAGGTCTGAGTGTAATTTAACGTTTTTCATTTATCTGGAATCAAAAGACGTAGATATATGTAAAACATACGAAAAACAAAACAAGAAAAAAATGCCATTTGCATTCTGAACTGAATACTCGTGATAACGAGGATAGATGCGAAGGCATTTGTGGAAGTGAAAGCACTCCGAAAGTTATTACAGTCCGAAGTGTAGCGTAACAATACATGTGTTTAATTTACTGAATAAAAAATCTATCGAAGAATACGAGAAAACAGACAGCCGAAAAATGCTTCTTATTTTATTGAAGTGTCCCTGTACATACCACTTTCTTGCTTATATTATATAATTATTGCTCCCCACATGAAAATGATTAAATTAATGAACAACTTAATGAATAGCACTCGAAATATACGAAAAACTACAGAATTCATAAGTTGGGATGTTTCATACGTTAGCCTGATATTGTTATATTGTGCAGTAATCTTCCATATCATCACTTGTTCCGGAGTATCGCATGCGCTGCAATCGCATCTTTCGAAAAATAATAAAGGGTGTGTCACATCAAATTGCATCACGGAAAAAAACGCTGTTGAAATTCGCCCAGATCCTATTGAAAATTTTAGACAGTAAAATAAAAACTATTAAACAACTTTTGGCATTTTCTTGTTATTCATACTTCGAGCCCAGGCCCGTATGCTCGCACCTTCCTCTTTACCCCGTCCATAAGGTTCTGTACAACGTCAGGTTGTAGTTTTTTTTGAATAGAAATCCATTTTCTCTTGAAGTCCGCCTCCGATTTGACAATTTTTGGGTTCTTCCGGAGGGCCTGCTTCATAATCGCCCAATATTTCTCTATTGGGCGAAGCTCCGGCGCGTTGGGCGGGTTCATTTCCTTTGGCACGAAGGTGACCCCGTTGGCTTTGTACCACTCCAACACGTCCTTTGAATAGTGGCACGGAGCGAGTTCCGGCCAGAAGATGGTCGGGCCCTCGTGCTGCTTCAATAGTGGTAGTAAGCGCTTCTGTAGGCACTCCTTAAGGTAAACCTGCCCGTTTACCGTGCCGGTCATCACGAAGGGGGCGCTCCGCTTTCCGCAAGAGCAGATCGCTTGCCACACCATGTACTTTTTGGCAAACTTGGATAGTTTCTGCTTGCGAATCTACTCCGGAACGCTGAATTTGTCCTCTGCGGAGAAGAACAACAGGCCCGGCAGCTGACGAAAGTCCGCTTTGACGTAGGTTTCGTCGTCCATTACCAGGCAATGCGGCTTCGTCAGCATTTCGGTGTACTGCTTCCGGGCTCGCGTTTTCCCCACCATGTTTTGCCTTTCGTCGCGGTTAGGAGCCTTCTGAACCTTGTATGTACGCAGGCCCTCCCGCTGCTTGGTCAGCTGGACGAATGAACTTGACAAATTCAGCTTATTGGCGACATCCCGGACCGAACTTCTCGGATCACGTCTAAACTGCTTAACTACGCGCTTGTGATCTTTTTCACTGACGGAGCATCCAATTTTGCCGTTCTTCACCTTCCGGTCGATGGTTAGGTTCTCGAAGTATCGTTTTAGTACTCTGCTGACCGTGGATTGGACGATTCCCAGCATCTTACCGATGTCCCAATGTGACAACTCCGGATTCTCGACGTTCGACGTCATTTTTCCAAATTTACGAAAAATGGACAGTGAAGCATGGCCAACGTGATCTATACACTCTTATCTGATTATAAGCGAAAGCTGAAGATATAATTCCTAAAAATTAAATTTCTACAGCGTTTTTTCCGTGATGCAATTTGATGTGACACACCCTTTAGAAATCCAGGTTGGATATGCGATTGATTGAAATACTATTAAATTCGCTTTCTAGGGCAATTTTTGAACTATTCCAAAATGGGAGTAAACCTATCCTGGACAAAGTGGCATCAGTTCCATTCATAGAAAATTAAGACGAGGAAACATTTTGGCAATAGTTATACAAAATTCCGCTGAAAAAAACCTTACCACTATGGAGTTTCAGGCGGACAAAAATCGGAGAAGTGACAGTCACCGATCTGTTTTTCTATAGAAAGTACCGTTCTGAATCATATTTCGGGCAACATCATATTTCGGACACTTTGTTCTTGAAATACTTAATGCACTGATGATATAACTATAAAATTAATATCACAATTGCTTCTTTAGAGTAATCCCTAGGTTTCACTATCATTTCATATGAGAACTAGATTTGAATTATAACACGTAGAATTTACCCGTTCATAAATATTTAAATTTCTCCAGTATTTCATCAGTTCTCGTCATTGTTAACAGTTTACTGTGATTGCTTGGTAAGTGTTTCGCAGTTGACTATAAAATTTAATCAAGTGTAATGTAATTTTCGTTCGAAATATGATTCAGAACGGTAGACACTTTAACTAAGTAAAGTTCAAAACTTCAGAACTATAGCAGGTACCTGAGATATCGAGAAATGAAAATAAAAAATTGCCAAAAAATGATTCTTTCGAAAGAAAAACCATTTAAAAAAAATTTATTATAATAATAATTTATCATAATAACAGAATCTCTTCTCTGACAAATTTCATGCCAACCTGTCTTAGGAGTAATAATTAATAATAAAAATAGAATAATAATAATAATAATTTTTTCAAAGAAAAACATGAAAAAGTTCGAGAAACTTTTTCCATGTAAATGTGTCCATCGTCCGATATATGGAAAACTTGTTCGAAATTTTAAAGGCTATTTATATCTATTTCTTTAAAAATTTTGAAAGCATATGTTTTCAAGAAAAATGAATTTTAATTTTCAAAATATTTTTTTTTTCAATGAAGTTTTTTTCCAAAAATTTTTTTGATAAATTTTAATGAAAACCAAAATAATTTTCTACATTCCATTCTTTGACTAAAATTTTGTAGGTCTGATATTTTTTTAAATTTTTAGTTTTTTCGAAAAATATTAATTTAAAAACTATAACATCTATAAAAAGAAGGTCAGATAATGAAATGTAGGAAACTACTTAGGTTTTCATTAAAAATTATCAAAGAATTTTTTGGAAAACAAACTTCATTAAAAAAAAAATATTTTGAAAATTAAAATTAATTTTTTTAAATTCATTCGAGTGAAATAAACACGCTTTAAAACAAAAAAAAATAAATGAAATATGGCTCTATTGTGTGGCCTGTGTAACAGAATAACACATTCTCTGCAGATAGGGAAAAATCTAGAACGAAAATTATCTCCAATACAATTCTCGAAAACATATGCTTTTAAAAATCTGAAAAAAAATATATAAATAGCCCTTAGAATTTTCAAAAAGTTTTCCATACATCGTCCGATGTATGGAAACATTTACATGGAAAATGTTTTTCGAACAACAACTTTTTGATTTTTCTCTTTGAAAAAATACTATTAATGTTCAATTCGTAACATTTATATGCATAAATTATCGCAATTTACATGCTCTGCTAACTTTTCTCTATTTGGAAACATGTCAAGAACATGTCAAACGTGAGAATTTACACACAAAAATGTTACGAGCAAAACATTATTTTTTTCAGGAGTCTTCATACAAAAATGACTTATATTCCAAAAACTATAACAGATCGAAAGTTGACGTCTTCGACAAAAGTTCACATTTTAATAAGATCTAAAACTTTGTCGAATACACTATATCGCTATTTTGACTTTATACAAAACTACGATTTTTCAAAGAAAATATAAAAAAGTTGTTAGAAAAACTTTTTCCCTGTAAAAGTCCCCATCTTCCGATGTATTGGAAATTTTAAGGGCTATTCATACATATATTTTTAAGAATTTTAAAAAATACGTTTTTTAGAAAAACAAATTTTAATTTTTAAAATAACTTTTTATTCTGCAAAATTTTTTTCCAAAAATTTTTTGGTGTTTTTTCGTAAAAATTTAAACAATTTCCTACATTTCATCCTTCAACATGAATTTTGTAGGTATCATAGCTTTTAAGTTATAAAATTTTGTAAAAATTTAAGTAAAAATTTTGGCATTTTCCATAAAGTAGTCTAATTATTTAACGAATATTTCAAGTATGCAAAGTTGCTTAAATAACCCATGTCTCTACACCCACAACGTTTCACTGCTATCTGAGATGGTGCTGCCAACGGCCAGTCCAATTTATCGTGAAATTTGTGCTCTTCTCTATGTATATATATATATATATATATATATATATATATAAATCTCATGTCATGATGAATCGTGGTCGAACTCCTCCGAAACGGCTTGACCGAATTGATGGAATTATGCACAAAAACTTGGTAGGCATGAGAATAGGACGTAAACTATATATGATACCGCTAGGGTAACGATTACCGTATGTTTAATACCGATTAGGGTGGCCCAATGCAAAAAAAAAATTCTGAACAATTCTTAGTTCTTAACACTGACCGGAGATCACATGTATATATTCAATGCGTATGTTGTTAAAGACATTGTTGGAGTCATATTAGGAGACTGCACAAGGACGCGAGAAATTGTGATTCGATGGAGAATCAATAATCTGGAGTTCATCGTTGACACCCACCGTTCAAATGACACTCTCCATCTTCTTCTTCAATGCTACTAATGTTCCCAATGTTCCAAACGTTCACCATCTCACCGTAGAATGACTCGCATACGATACAGAGGTAGAGAGCGGGCGGAAGCGATCTGGCTCAGTGGTAGCATCCATAACATCTCACGCTGAAGCTCACGAGTTCAATTCTCACTCCCGACATTCTCCCAAAAATGGAAGTAAAAATGACGAACAAGCCAAAAAGTGTTGAATGTCACTATAATACAGATAAAAAAAAGTAGAGAGCAAACGACTGCGATTCTAGACAATCAGAAGCGGTGTGAGGAAAAATACACTCACTTGCGAGACGCTATCATGAGCAACGCCGACGCAGCCTTTGCTATTGCCAGGCCTTAACACATGCATTGCCATGATATTACAGCAGGTGTGTTTAAACAAAACGTTACATGTATTTGGTTCCACACCTCTGGATGTATTCGGCTGGATGGCAAAAGCGAGATTACCTCATATGCAAATTTTTAATTTTGATAGTCGACAAAATACGCCTTGAGGAAATCTATAGTATAATTTCCTCATGCGTCCAGATGCGTCTATTGATCAACTACTAATCCGTATTCTGAAATCCGATCGAGTCAAAATTACCCGAAACGATTGCAATATCGCATTCTAATATCCGTTCAACTTCGACGAGTTGTGCAAATGTCATCCGGTCTTGAAACGCCATGCGATATTCATTGAGTTTCGTGTTCCATTTCTGTGGAGCGTAAATTGTTATGAATTTTCGAGTGAAATAAACACGCTTTAAAACAAAAATTTTGAATGAAATATGGCTCTATTTTATGATCTGTGTAACAGAATAACACATTCTCTGCAGGTAGGGAAAAATCTTGAACGAAAATTGTCTCCGATAATTATTTTATATTCTGGATAATATTAAGGCCGAAATGCAAGGAGATTTATAGAAAAATAGTTGAGTTTTGGTGAGGACTATGCCTTCTAAGTGTTGAAACAATATCGAATAAAAATTTTCATTCAAATTTCAACAACTTCAAATTGTTTTCGGGTCTGCTTATGATGAAATATAGGTTACTGTTCGATATTGTTTCCACAGATATGGTTCATGGCCGTTCGATGATCTAAAACCTTGCATGGCAGATGGAAAATGTGCACTGCATTTTCTTAAAGATCTCACCAACGACACGACCGCAAGCTTAGGTGGATGTCCAATATATTAACGAAGAAATACTGATAATGACGGACAATCATTCATAAAAATTAACAACACAGCCATTGACAATGGAAATCTTTCGGCAGTGCCATATTCGCCTCAGCAAAATATTCAATGCTCATAATAGTAAGTTCTGTGGTTCGACGAAGAACAACACATTTGCAACACCGAAATAGATATTCATTTCCTTCATTTAATTTGTTTACTTTATGAAAAAAATAT
Source organism: Toxorhynchites rutilus septentrionalis (assembly GCF_029784135.1). Taxonomy (NCBI): domain Eukaryota; kingdom Metazoa; phylum Arthropoda; class Insecta; order Diptera; family Culicidae; genus Toxorhynchites; species Toxorhynchites rutilus. The sequence continues at coordinate 59,196,372 of NC_073746.1, forward strand.
ATTCATTTTTTTTCCTCTTTACATTGGACGTTAAAGTGAACAAATATGTTCGTAAATGAAATTCATCTGGAATGAAATACAAGGAATGGTTTTTTGGTTTTTTAAAATTTTTATCGGTAGTCATCGACTTGGCGCTCTATTCCTTGGTATGTCAAACACAAGTATAAACAAAAGAGTCATGAACGTTTCACGTAGGTGTAGATCGTTAAAACATTTAAACATACTTACAATACATTTGTTATTTCTTATTTAACAACTTATTTAACATATTCAATAGAAATAATTATAATGGCAGTTCAACGTTTGCCGGGTCAGCTAGTTTTTATATATAAATTATCACGATTATCACGATTATTGATAGTAAAAAAAGAACAGAGCATGGATCTTTTTTTTTCTATTCAGAAACATGTCAGGAACATGTCAAACGCGAACATGTACACACAAAAATGTAACAAGTAAAACATTAACAAGTAAAACATTATTTTTGCCTAATATTAGAGAAACTTTGGAAAATATAAAGTTGACGTCGGATTAGTTGTAATTTTTTCGAAGAATACATGAAAAAAGCCCTTTTTCCTGTAACAGTGCCCTTTTTCCGATGTATGCATGACTTGTTGGAAATTGTAAGGGCTATTCATATTTTTTTTATAATTAAAAAAAACATTTTTGAGAAAAATGTATTTCAACTTTAAAAATAATTTTTATGCACAAGCGATTTTTTTTTATTTTGTTATTTTTGTTACGAAATTTTAAACAATTACAATTACATTTCATCCTTTGACCAGGATTTATAGGTATTATACTGCCGTTCTACGCATAGTTGTCCCATGTTACTTTTTGACAATTTTCACTTTTCTTCATAAAACCATGTTTTTATGCCTAGCCTTCCGGAAAAAAACAAAATAAGTTATAGTTTGTTCACAGCTTTTTAAAAAACATCAAGCTCAATTGTCGCATGTTGATATTCTTTTCATAACTGTCCCACCATATAGTTTTTGTAGATCCATATCAAATAAATCGGTTCAAGTACAAGAATTTTATGTCATGCTTTCAGCAGGGCTAATGCACTCAGTTCTGGTTTGGAAGAACGGACTAATTCTCAAACAAATAAAAAAAAATTACCGGAACACGTGTACACCTTGCTAGCGAATGCCTAATAACAGCGAGATTTATATTTTGCAAAGTACTGCAGATCACTCCCTCCTTAATAAAACGATGTTTTTATGCATAATCTTTCGGAAAAAAAACACAAAAACTCGTTGTTTGTTCCCAGTATTTCAAAAAACAACATCAAGTCCAATTGTCCCATGTTGATATTCCCGGCATAACTGTAAAACTTCCAATGCGTTTTTCTCAGTTGCTGATTTTGGAACATGGGACAACTATGCGTAGAGCGGGAGTATAGTTTTTGAGTTATAATTTTTCTTTGCAAAAAATCAAGTTTTGGCCCTTTTCAAAAAATAGTCTAATTCTTTTTCGAATATTTCGAGTAAGCAAAGTTGCTTAAAATACCCATGTGTTTACACCCAAAACGTTTCACTGCTATCTGAGATGGTGCTGCCAACTTCCAGTCGAGTTGGCATGAAATTCATCAATTACATCATGGTAAGCGTCCATTCGAAATTGAAATTGACCATTTTTCGGAGGTGAAAATGGACTTTCAGGCGAAGTAATGCACTTCTATATCTTCTATCTATATGGATAAGAATGGAAGGTCAAATGTATTTGTAAGCGCAAAACTCGAGAAAGGAATCGTTCGATTTGATTTGGCTTTATTCCATTATATTTTCTATATCAAACATGTATTCCATGTAACGGAGAAACATGTTACAGGTCGGACACGATTATATACAATGTTGGACTCGATTATATACAGTTTGATTTTTTTTTATGTTTGAAATATGACTTATTTCAAGTAGAAATCGTGATTTTTAAAGAATTTGCTTGAATTTTCACCATGAATTGTTTAAATAGATATTGCAGTCAAATTAAGAAAGATATAAGTTGGGTGTCAAAGAACAAATTGTAGAGCGGTTAGAGAGCTTCAATTTAATTAATAGAAACAATCTAGTTTGATGTAAATTTTTAGGATAAAATTAATAATAATTATTAACTTTCATGTTTTTCACTTACAAAACGTTATTAAAATCCACTAATTGTTGTTCCACTACTATATCCTATTCTATATTTTCTCATCTTTCAAATGAAAGCATGGAATCGTCTCAAGTAGCGTACCTTTTAACTAGAGCTAATTTGAGGCATCGGAGTCCGAAACAAAAAAAAAGTTCTATAACTCTGTCATTGTAGCAATTCATATGCGTAGATGGTTTTTTTTCATCAAATATGATCGTCTATCACTTCCTGAGAGAATGTGGACAAATTTATTTTTTTCATGCGAAAAACGTGATTTCTCACTTTAAGGGGATAAATAAAAAAATCCAATTCCCTTTTTATATTCGAAAAACAAAAAATATGTGCAAAAAAAAAACAAATAAAAAAAATGTTTTTGCCTAGATTACAGGATTCGATTATATACAGTGAAAAGAAATCAGAAACTGTATATAATCGAGTCCGCCCTGTATTAGCAAGTGATTGAAGAATCTTGAGCGGGAATTGTGTCTGAAAATAATTCTATTTTATAATGACGAGTTTACTAGAAAATTTATAGTAAAGGAAAATTGTAAAGGGCCAATCGTTCACTTAGTAAGACAACGTGAATGTTTGAAAGTATTCATAAAAAAAAATCCATTCTGGGCGGAACGAAGTTTCAAGGGATCATAAAGTTATGAAGTTATAATACAATATCCCATACACTCTTAGCGTAACTCGACATTTATTAAAGAATATTCTGGAAATGGTTCTTTATGATTTTATTTTAAAATATTGTTCATATTTGTCTTACCTTATTTTCAAGTTTTTATAGACTTCCCATTGAAACCATTGCGTCATTTGCGCTGGCTATGTTCAACTAGATAACTAATTATACCTTGTAATTATTGTTTATTCAACCCTTTGAATAGTAATAATCTGGCGATACCATTTGTGTTGCGCATTGACATGATCATAACGCGCTACAATGAATGAGTGAAGACTGATTCATAAATATCTACAATTTCTGCGAACACCACGTAGTTCGATTCAAGTAAAAGTTCTCAGTTTCGAAAACGTGAACATATCTATCATAATATCGCACCCTAGCATTCTCAAATAGCAATTCTATCTGGGCGTAACACTCTCAAAACATTCTTTTGCTCAGAAAATCAAACAACCGGCGAGGGAACAGTATGAGCACACCAATTCATCAACATCGTTTAAAATCCCGTCGAATAATAACACGTTAGTCAAGGAGAAAGAAAAATCGATTATTACCTTCGAAAATATGAATTCACGGAAATCATTTCGATCTCCGATCATCTCGAATCCGAACACGAATAGGCAAGCCACCAACAAGTGTGTGGTGAACTGCTGATCCCACGACGATCGATGGCCGAGACTTAACTTCCACAAAGCCCTATTCAATTTTCCAGCAATGAAAATCAGGAATCAAATCTATTATGCTCATTTGAGGCCCCCGAGAAGACCCCTCGTTCCATTGGCACCTTTTTTTATTCTGCTTTTTTGTTTATCCCGTCGGGTCCTAACACCACGGAAGATTGAAGACCTGTTTCGCCGGCTCGGGTTAGATAGATTTGAAATGAGCGGCTTATTGTTTGCTAGATTTGTCTATTTTCTGTGTAACGAGGAGCCATCTAGCGGAATGACGCTTGCATACACGGGAATGGGTGATTGTGTGTGGGGGAAATCAATCGTAAGATTTATGTCTTAATGGGTGGGCGCCTTCTTGAGTTTGCCACCAGATTGGTAGCTGGTTCTGTGGCCGTATTTGGTCATCGGTTGGCGTGAAGGATTCCACGAGCGTCCGTCCGTTGTGTCCGTTGATTGATGATTGGAATTAACATAGCTCGTGGATTTTGTTTTCGGTGGTCACAGATTGAGTGGCATATGTGCTTCTTGGATTGTTTGCACACATCACCCCGGGGAAAAAATATGCCGTTCAAATGATCGAGACATTACGATATCGGTTCTGTTTGCATCTGCAGAAGTGCAGCCTTTTCTTTACGCATTTGATTTGTGGCTGCGCCGAGGAGGGGAGACCACAGCTATCATATTACCTGTGTGCGCCGCGATGGAACGGTGTTGGTGGTGGGTGCAAATATTTCATTTGTTCGCAAACGGTTTGGATGCACTGGTTAAATTTATTCAAATTTAATGCAAATTAGCCGGTCGTTTGCAAATATACGCGTCGGGGAATGGTAGGGAAGAGATCACAACTCGACACCCGATTAGCGTTCGCATGGCAAGGAAACGCGGAAATCTACGGTGGTTAGTTATTTACTGTTCATAAATCGATAAATCAAAAAGTCCATATTAATAACACGACGCGAGATAATTTGCATATTTTTCGGTTGATGACTCGGAATGTTCCTGACTGTGATCGTAGGGAGATAAACGCTGAAATTTCGAGCGCTCCGTCGGATGATGTAACAAGTAATTTGAACGTTCCAGGAAAGCACTCTGGTTTTTGTTTCAATTGCACTAATCGATAATAACACGGTGTCGCAGTGAAGATAAACTTGACGAATCACATTAAGCACGGTAGAATTCAATCTATATAAATAAAAGTGTAAGGCAAAATCTGTTGGTAAGCGGAAAACCCGAAGATGGGATGGTCCGATTTTAGCCTTCTTTATTTTGTTGTGTTCGTCTCTTCCCGTACATCAATAAAGTTGAGAGAGAAATCAGAAAATTTTCGGAAAATCCTTAAGGAAGGTCGGAAAATTCGGAAAATTATTTCCCACATGTTCGAAATTAACATCATAATAAGCGTTGTTAGTCCATTCGATATTTGCGCCATCGAAATTAATCTTTATTCGTAGGTGGAAATGGATTTTCAAGCTAAATAATGCATTTCCATATCCTATATCTAACTATCTATACAGGGTTTTCCAACATTAAATTCCGAAAGTAAATTGAAATAAAACACACTTAAAATTCAAAAAAAAAATTTCAAATTAAAGTTTAGTTTATGCCATTATGTGTGAAATACAACATCAATCAAATGTCAACCTAGGGCTTTCTCGCACACCTAGATCCGGAACAGGTAATTTTCGATGACTTTTCGGCACATATGGGGCGGTATCTCGGTCATAACTTCACGAATGTTGTCTTTCAAATGTTCAAGAGTTTGCGGAGAGTTGGCATAGACACGGTCTTTTGCATAACCCCACAAAAAAAAAGTCTAGCGGGTTCAAATCGCCACAACCCACAAAACCCCACAAAAAAAAGTCTAGCGGGTTCAAATCGCATGATCTGGACGGCCAATTGGCATCACCAAACCGCGAAATTATGCGTTCCATAAATTTCGTTCGCAATATGACCATGTTCGGTCGTGTTGTGTAGCACGTGGCGCCGTCCTGCTGAAACCACATGTCATCCGTATCCATATCTTCAATTTGTGGCAAAAAAAAATCGGTTAACATGCGGCCATAGCGCTCACCATTCACAGTTACCGTCCTCATTTTCAAAGAAATACGGCCCGATGACTCCACCAGACCATAATGCGCACCAAACAGTGACTTTTGGCGGATGCAATGGCCTCTCAACAATCACGTGTGGATTTTCTGAGCCCCATATACGGAAATTTTGGGTGTTCACATAGCCACCGAGCTCGAAATGTGCCTCATCGCTGAAGAAAATTTGATGCGAAAATTCAGCATTTTGCTGCTGTTGTTCGTCCACCAATCGACGTATGCCCGACGCATTCCATGGCCACCACGCTCTAATTATTATACCAGTTGGACTTTATATGGATGTACGTGCAAGTCCAAATGCAAAATTCACCACAATGATGTGTTTGACAAGCCCAATTGCTGAGCACGCCGTGGAATCGAAACATTCGGGTCATCCTCCACACTGGCAGCAACAGCAGCAATATTTTTGGCCGAACGCACATTACGATGATGCACAGGTTTCAAAATATCCGCTACGGATCCAGTTTGTTCGAATTTACGCACTACATTAGCGATTGTGTGCTCTGTAGGCAGTCCATGACGACCAAAATCCGTCCGTAATGCTCGAAAAAACATTTGCCAGTTTTTCATCATTTTTATAGTATAATTTAACAAAATTAACACGTTGTGCGATGCTAAAACGATCCATATTGTAAAATGGCAGACATTCAACTAACGATATGACGTTTTGATTGACAGCTATGTCAAACGGTTGTCAGCGCAGGGCTGTATACTTTCGGAAGCCCGAAATGGAAAACCCTGTATAAATAAAAATGTAAGGCAAAATCTGTTGGTAAGCGGATAACCCGAAGAAGGGATGGTCCGATTTTAGCCTTCTTTATATTGTTGTATTCGTCTCTTCCCGTAGATAAATAAAGCTGAGAGAGAAATCGGAAAATTTTCGGAAAATCCTGAAGGAAGGTGGGAAAATTCGGAAAATCGAATTCCCACATGTTCGAAAATTAAATCATAATAAGCATTGTTAGTCCATTCGTCCATATTTGCGCTATCGAAATTGATCTTTGTTCGTAGGTGGAAATGGATTTTGAGGCAAAATAACGCATTTCCATATCTTATATCTATAAATGAAAATGGAAGGCCAAATGTGTTGGTAAGCGCAAAACCCGAGGAAGTAATGGTTCAATTTGAGTCATCTATATTTTGTTGTATTCGTCCCTTCCCGTAGATCAATATAGCGGAGAGAAAATTCGGAAAATTGAATTCCCATATGGTCTACAATTAGCTAAGAGTTGTTAGACCATTTGATGTTGGCGCTAACGAAATAGATTTTTGTTCGAAAGTGGAAAAGGATTTTCAGATGAAATAACGCATTGCTATATCTTCTATCTATATAAACAAAAATGGAAGGTCAAATGTGTTGGTGTGCCCTAAACCCGAGGAAGGAATGGTCCGATTTGAGCTGTCTTTATTCAGTAATATTCTCTGTATTGAACATGTTTTCCATGCAACAGAGAAACATGTTATTTCCAAAGAATCTTGAACGAGAATTGTGTCTGAAAATAATTTTATATTATAAGGACGATTTTTTGTAGAAGTACTAGACAATTTATAGTGAAAGGAAATTGTAAAGGGTCAAAGGGTAATCAACCAATGAAGAGTTCAGTGATTGGACTCACTAACGTTCACTTAGTAAGAAAACGTGAATGTTTGAAAGTATTCAAATCAAAAAATCTATTTTGGGCGGGACGAAGTTCGTCGGGTCAGCTTGTAACTGATAAAAATTGTAACAAATAATTACTGTAAATTAACCATAAAAAATAATTTTTCTAATTTTACACAGTATTCTCTTGATGAATCGCCAGAATTTTAACTACTTCCAATATCGATATGTTTTGCAACAGGTAATAAACTCTGGAAAAAAATAGAGTAACAGAGTGCGAAGTCGAAAATTTTAAGTGATTTTTGACATACTGTAACTTCGTGAAAAATCAATGCATACAGTTGGAATGAACATCATTTTAAAGTTCCAGCTTTCAAGTACTCGAATATTATATGTACATATTTTTATCTTGGTGTACGAAGGTGTAGTGAACAGTAACATCGGGAAAAAATAAAAAATCGATTTTTTCTGTTTTTTTCGAAGATTTTGTCAACTAGCGTAATTTTTGCAATATTAAATATGAAATCCAATTACCACCGATGTTTTGGAGATAAAATATGGCAATGAATTATTATCAATCTCCAGAAGAATTATTCTCTCGTTATTTTGATGTTTTTTTAAATATTTTACATTTTCAGTAAATATTCTGTATTTTGTGATCCTACATATCTTTCAGACTCAATTCAGATTTCAATAACTCCTCACCAATTTTTCGTCTGTTCTATCACAAGTTCACTTGTTTCATTCACCATAGTTTTTGAATCTATCTGAATAAGTGTCATCACTTCTCGACATTCAGTTAGAGCTAAATGTCTTCTGTCCACTTCTATATTTCTAATGTTTATGTGGCACAAAAATTAACTAGTCTTGAAGAAAATAAAAAAGTATTTAGACTATACGACCTATTCTCAACCCGACAATTGTGTCACGAAAGCAAAAATAAAATAAATAAATATCTTCCGTCGAATTCTCAATTGTTCCGACTTATTGTGACTCACCGGGGAATCTTCCTACCCTTTCATCGGTCACTAAGAAATAAAATCCACCCCATTGACACGCAGATACGATTATACTCTGCCAGAAATAAATCTCTCACGATTTATCAGTTAGACCTCCTCCCGATAATCGGCGAGTGTTTGTCTCCTGCATCCTGAGACACCGATAAAAGCAAGCGAAGAATATGTTTCTCCCATTGGAATCCTTCGGGCGGGCGGCGGCGGTGGCGGAATTGTTCTGGTCCGATGGGATTTGGCTGGCACTGATAATAGCCCTCAATTAATCAACTGTCGCACAGCAACACATCCTGGCTTCTTTCTCCCAACGGACGATGACAATGACGAGGACCACGATAGAGATCAGCCACAGCTGCAGGTGTGGACAATAACTAGGAGGATTTGCTAGACAAAAGTGCACCACTCAAGTGAGCATGTGTCCGTTGGGAGTGATTGGAAGATTTGAAAAATTCTATTAAAAATTTCGCGCTTCTAAAAGTCATTCATACATGTTAAAAATGAATATAGAAAAGAAATCAATTATTAGTATCACGTTGGAGTCCCCAATCCGGTACGGAACACAACGGAATCGTAATTTTCAACACCAGGCTTCAGACTTTCCACGAACATTGTGCTTAAGTAGACACCATGTGGCGAGGAGTAATTTTCGGTTTGCCTCAACGCTAATGTGCGATGGCTTAGGAATCCGGTCCCAAAGCGGGATTTTCGTCCTTTGCCCTGGTCCCACAATGGAGTGACACACTGTTTCCAAAACAGCGCACAGCGTTATCCTGGCTAAAGAATGTAAATAAATGTAAATATTTTTTTCACTCCTCGTTCACTTTGTGCCCATGGAGTGATTTTTTTCCCATTCGCTCTTCACCCGTGCTTAGATTCGGAAAACGCAAAAATACCGGACCACATACAGGTGTGAAATCGGAATCCTAGAAAAAGACAAATACCCCTCGCCGTGGTCTCAATGGGTTTCCTCTCGCTCTCTCCATCTCTGGGTTTACGCTTCCTCCGATCATTCCATTTGCACCAAGAGGGATGGAAGCGTTACGGGGTTTGTAGGGATAGCGATTATCCAACGGTGAGACGAATCGTTGAGGCCGGAGTGTCTGGAAATGAGAGGGCAAAACATTCGGCAGGACGTGTTAGGGTGTTTGAATGTTTGTTTTGATTGACAAACTGAAAGGGACTACAATGTTTATCGCTTGACATTGGGATAATCCTCAGGGTGTTTTGGACGGTAATGAGATTACAAAAAAAATCAAATGCATTCGCCATAAGTAGATTTTATTTTCATAAGTCATTAGCCTTGAATGGAATTGAATTTTGGTGACAATGTTAATAGCATTTACACTATTTGAAGGTTAACGAGACGCGTGGAAGACCCGCTTTGAAACGTGACCGCCATTTGGATCGCCACAGGAAGAGTAATTCAGTTCCTCAACTATACTTGTTTAGTTGAAACCGATCCCAACAAATTGAATAATTTTTCCCAGGTCACATATTCCAGAATTGGTGGAGAAGAATTTCATGAATGTTAGTAGACAATGTCGGGAAGTCAAATTGTTTTTTTTCGGAATCAAGTTTTTGAAAAATTCCAATCAATTATCTTTATTAAGTTATTTATGTTATCTAAAATAAAATATTGGGTAATTTGAGTATCCGTGGTTATTTGATTTCTGAACTAAAATTTCTTCTCAATTGAAAATCAATTTTAATCAAATATATTAGCCATTATTGTCTATAATGTTCAGAAATTTCTGCGTCATTTTATAGTTATATACATATAAAACATTAATGGTTTATCGGCAACAAACTTTTCAAGTGATTTTCGATATGTTGGCTAATGTTTTGCAATGATCGAAATAAATGGTAATCAGATGAAGCAGGGTCCGGGCTATTTGGTGGATGTATTAAGGGGGCATCCTAGTGTAGAGGCACGAATTTCGGGCGTTTCGTGGAAGTACTATTTGTTTATGTGTGTGATCTCGCTTTGTCATTATGGAAGACAAAACTTTGCTGTTCATCAATTCTGGTGGTTTTTTTTTTTCTTAATGACCTTATGTAATCTATTCAGCTGTGAACAATAGTGCTCTAAATCAACCGTTATAATTTTTACCTGAACATGTACCTGAGTGCAACATTTTCCCGAATGTGATATTAAATGTTATAAGAGTGACCTTCAACCGAATGTACCATTTACAACATTTTTTTCAAAAACTCGAATATAGCGTAGATAGAGGAGAACCGGCATTGCAAAATATTTTTCAACTCTATGAAAAAGTGGTATACTTTGATTTTATATTAAATAAACTAATAATGTTATACAAATGATGGACTTTCAAATCAGGTTAATTATCCAGTCGAACGTATCAAGAATCCCATACACGTAGAAGAAGACTGTCAATTACAAGCAGTCGTCATAAGACTCATGGAATGAAATATTGAAATCTGTTAAACATAAATTCTGAAAGATAGATAATACATTGGATGCATAAGTTATTCACTGAAGTTTATGGTAATCCGCAAATCACGCAACTAGAACTATTACTTCTGTAAACTAGAGTGAATGATTTTCTTTAACTTCGATATACGGCCATTGAAACAACAAATTCTATTTCAATATAATGAACTTGAAAATGTTTGTACAGAAACAATTAGCTATTGAATTATAACAAGATTAAATTGGTCTACAATTTCAATAGTTTGATTTAAATCAATCAGAGATAAAAGAATAGGTCACTCGAATGCCGGATATAGAATTTACCCGAACATATTCGAATAATTCGGGTAAATTCTATATCCGGTTAAATGGTATTCGAGTGACCTATTCTTTTAAATACTCTGGAATCTAGCTTTTGTCAAATCTATAGCGGGAATTTGTGAGAAAATACAGTAGAACCCCGATTATCCGCGAAACAGTCGGGCTAGCTCACCGCGGATAACACAACAAATGACTAAAAAGGTGGTGCAAACACAAAAAAATAGATTTTTCAGCATGAAAACAATGTTTTATCAATACAGGAATCATTGAACTATCCACCTGTAAGGTCGTGTATACCAGTTGTCAAGTAATGTGAAAGTCATGACCAAAACAAAAGAACAAAAACTTACCACTCATTGACAAATTTAGGGTAGGTTCATAGAACTACTATGGAACTACTTTCGCGGATAAACCGCACCGCGTATCATCCGCTCGCGGATAATAGGGGGTTCTACTATACTTCTTTTATCATCTAAATTCATATTATTGCATTCAAAATAGACCTCTTCTGAACAAATACACTTTTCCCAACGAACAATACAGTCATCGAAATATTTTTTTATAGTTGTACTCAAGAATAGCCTCCAGTACATGTAATGAATTAATTTTAATGTCTTGAATGCTGTCAAAACTGGTCTCTTGAAGCGGTTCAGCCAATTGATTGCGATGAAATTTTTGAAGAAAATCCAGCTCTTGTGGCACTAGTCGTGTTGCGTCTTTTTTATGCCCAAAACATCAACCGAAATATGACGAACGGTCTCGTGAGTGACATATAATTCACGGGCTATCTCTCACAAAATTTTTATTTTAGGGTGGTCCGAAAAATCATTTTTTCGCACGATAAACTATCCTATGTAAAATTTCAGCTCAATCGGACTTACTGTGTCACACAGCCGTCAAAATTTCAGTTTTTTGAAAATCAAAAAATCACCCAAGAGAGGATTGAACGAAATTGAGGTTTTTTTTTAAAAAAAAGATGTCAAATGTCTTCTATTGCATGAATCGTCGAGATCCACTGTCATTTCGAAAAATTTATTTTGTCAAAAATCGACTCTCTGGGACTTTTTTTTTCGGAATACGAGGCAAAATGTATGGGTTAGAGTGCCAATGAAACTGGTTATGTAAATTTTTCATCCGTAATTTGCTGTGAAATGTTGACTTGCACGATAATATAACCTATGCAAAATATGAGCTCATTCGGACTTCATTTGCTAGTGTCGCAGATGTCAAAATTTAAGTTTTTTGAAAACTATTATCGTGCAAATCAATATTTTGCAGCAAGTTCCGTACGGAAAATCGAGATCACTATTTTCATTGGCGCCCTAAGCCACACGTTTTGCCTTGTATTCCGAAAAAACGACGATTTTTGACAAAAAAGAAGCGAGATGACAGTAGATCTTGACGATTCATGCAATTTGAAGACATTTGGCATCAAAAGTTTTTTTTTTAAATCCCCAATTTCCTCCCTCTTGGGTAATTTTTCGATTTTCAAAAAATTCAAACATTGACACTGTGCGACATTAGTATATGGAGTCCGATCGAGCTGGAATTTTGTATAGGGAAGTTTTTCGTGGGAATCAACATTTTTAATCAAGTTCTGTTTAAAAATTCGAGATGACCATTTTCTCTGGCACTCTAATGAAAAGTCAAGTCATTTTAATTAAATTCGCATTTCAATTAAAATGCGAATAAAGTGTGTGACTAAATATTGGCAGTACTATCAGTGTCATGTTCTGTTTCATTTTCAAAAGCAATAATATTCCTTATACGATTTCTCTTTCGGTGACAAAATCTAAAATTGAAGTTATTTTTTTCTTATAAATAAGTCTGAAAAATTTACTCTACTCATTTCATTACTCTACTTGTTTTATCGTAGATAGATTCTAAATCATTACTAACCAGTTTTGACGATGATTAAGATACGATGAAAATTTAACGTATTTTCTATCCATCGAACATTACGCATCATTGAATTACGTCACGAAATCTTTTCATTCAATGCAACCCGAATACAATTCTCACTCAAACCATTCGACATGGTAGAACAATCCAGTGAATCTTCCATCCTACACTCTGTTCAACTTCTATAAGACCACCCTGATTCTATTTCGTTCCAACACAAACAGTTAGAATGTCAACAAGATACATACATACACGTCGATTTCGTTCAAAAGAGCTGTTTGTTTATTTATTGTGCTTGAATATGATAATTTCAGCTGTCCAGTTTCTATAAGATCATTTCAAAATTCATAAGTATTATCAATGAAAAATTCAAAACGATCGTCTGATTTACATGTCAATAATTGGTAACCTTGTCATTTCGGCTGATAACCTGGAAAATTCGTGTCGGAATACTATTTACCAAATTCTGCTGAACAGATTTCTCGATATTTTTCCATGTTTCCGAAATTGCGACCTAGAGCTCTTCAATTGTGGTGTACCGTTTTTCCTCAGTGTAAATTCTGCGTACATGGACCCCTAAGATTTCCAACAGAATTAAATTCTGGAGAGCGAGCCGGCCAGTCCAAAAAATTAAGTTTTTGGTCCTTAATCCATTGCTTAGTTTTCTTGTTGGTATGAATAGTAGCATTATTTTTTTTGTGACGATATCTACGCAAAAACGATAGGAGAGAGGATTTCAGAACATGTATGTAATCCTTGAATGATGTGAAAGCTATCTTGAACTTTCCGGTTGCACAGAATCCCGACCAAAAATTCCTGGTTGAAAAATACTGTTCCTTCTTCCGTAAATCACGCCAGTACCCGTTGAAACCAATTGAACATTTTTTTGTCAGTGAAGGTAACCTATACATTGAAGAACTTTTCGCTATGGTATATAGCAAAATCTATTCTTTTGGAAACATTCAGTTGTGACTTACCATATCCCACTGTCGGTTTATGTGAGCTTTGGCAAAACTCAGACGTCTTCCGATGTGAGATGGTGTAAGACGAGGAGCTTTACCTTTTTAAGCCCTCTTTTTGTGAGGATTTTTTACCAAAACTTGACGAATTGCCACCCGAGTAACATTTAAATTGAAATATTGCTTTATTTGCATAAGCGGTTTTGAGGTATTCAAAGCTGTTCTAACTATTTCCCGCTTATCCCGGTCAGAGAGCTTCGATTTACGTGGAGCTCTCTTCTTCTTACCGTAGCCTTGAGGATTCGTCAAATAATTTAGCACTACTTTATGAGATCGTACAATCCGACGAGCAATTTCTCTGATACCAACATTTTCTTGGTGAAATGCATCGAGTTGTCTTTCTTCTCTCTCCGTGAGCACTTTTCCCTTCGACATTTTCCAAATTCATTAATCAAAACGACTAAAACAATGGAAAATGTAACCGGTCTTCTAGAAACTTGACACTTGAAAAATACAAAAAATTCGTTTATGCTCAGTGCTTGCACACACACATATGAAAATCATGCAGTGTATGATAGTCACCAATACCTACACACTAGAATATAAATTGAAGCATTGTTTGTTTACAATGACACAAAGCAGCAAGATCATCACCTGGTCTTATAGAAGTTGGACAGAGTGTATGAGGCCTGCTATAAGTTACTAAAGCATGTAACTCTTGAGCATAGTTGAAAGCCTGGCGTATGACACTATTTGCAACCAAAGCGTTGTTGGAAGGGATTAATAGTCCTGTTGTTCTTAGGGAGCTGAAAATTTACGCTCTTGAGATAGTCCTTCATTCCAAATGTTTTCTTCATCTTGGAATCCGTCTTGCCACCTACGGCTTACATGATTTCATTCACTTCATGCCGTGGCGTTTCAATTAATTTTACGAATTCTTTTACTTCATTGAATCTTCATCTACATCTGTTGAAGGTTTTCGTGGCTAAACTTGATTTCAATCGTGGATCAACCGTAAGTACTTGGCACGGAATACATTCAACACGTATACTGCCGTTCTACGCATAGTTGTCCCATGTTTCAAAACAAGGAACTGAGAAAAACGCAAACAAAGGTTTCTATCATATTTGTCTACCAGAAGCTTTAAGCATTTCAGTTTAGCAATACGCAGGGTTTTTCATGAGCAGTAAGTTATTGTCTAATGAAATGTGTAAAGTTCCCCTCACTTGAATCAATCAAGCTTGATTATAAGTATTAAAAATCATGGTGAGACAGCTATGCCTAGAATAACAACATGATGTTGTTTTTTGAAATACTGGGAACAAACAATTTTTTTTTTTGTGTTTTCCGAAAGATTATGCATGAAAACATTGTTTTATGAAGAAGGGAGTGATCTGCAACACCTTTGAATAATATAAATCTCATTGTTTTAGGCATTCACTAACAAGGTGTACACGTGTTCTGTTGAACTTATTTTTATTTTTTGAGAACTAGTTCGTTCTTCCAAACCAGAACTGAGTGCATTACCCCTGCTGAAATCGTGCATTAAATTCTTGTACCTAAACCGATTTATTTATTATGGATCTACCAAAAATACATGGCGAGACAGTTATGCCTAGAATATCAACATGGGACAATTGAGCTTGGTGTTGTTTTTTTTAAAAGCTGGGAACCAACAATAACTTTTTTTTTTATTTTTCCAGAAAATTAGGAATTAAAAAAATCGTTTTATGAAGCAAAGTGATAATTGTCAAAAAGTAACATGGGACAACTATGCGTAGAACGGCAGTATAACGAGAAGAACCAAAAGTTTTTGCGCCTTTCCGGCTTTTCTTTCCTCAGCAATTTGATAGACAACAAATTGTGACAAAATTTGTTGGCTAGAGATTGATTCATGTAATATAAACCTTCTTTAGCAAACTATAAAAGTTTGACAACATGTTGAAGTTAAAATACAGTGGTAGACATTCGTTTAGCCGCATCCTATTTTTCCTCAATATTTTTAAAAGTAAGTCAATTCTTTGTACAGTTTTGCTCATAAAAGACGATTATTGTATATTTTCATCGAATTCATTCTAAAAAAAGTATAAATTCACTTTTTGTTTTCTAAGCAATTCAAATATGTGGAATCAGGGTGGACATTCGTTTAGCCGCATCCTAAAATTTCAATGAAAGAAAATTTGTGTGGCAAATTTCGAGTTCAATCGGTAGCTAATATTTAGTATGTCCACCTCCATTTCGGATCACTTTGAAAACTCGATTTGGCATCGAGTCAGACAGCTTTTAAAGTGTTGCCATATGGATTATAGCCCAACATTCCTGAATTACTGCCTTGAGACTGGAAATGTTGTCAAATTGTCATCCGTTTGCATAGACCATCTCGGCCAAGATTCTCCATAGGTTCTCTATTGGATTGCAATCGACTGCCAGCAGGTCATTCAAGAAGCGGAATGTCCTTCTCGGCAAACCATGCCTTCGATTGCTTGGAAACGTGGATCTATGCAAAATCCTGTTGAAAAAACGACATTCTCGGTAGCGTAATTCTCAATATGGCCAATCAAAACGTCCTCCAGTAATTGAAGATACTTTTCGGAGTTCATTTGGGTGGAAATGAAACAAATTAGAAGCTTGTTGTGATAGGAAACGGCTCCCCACACTGTCAAACTTCCGCCCCCAAAGTTTCGCTTCGATCTCACGACATGCCGTAGACTTAAATTGTACCAATAGCAACTGTAACAGTCCGGACCATCTAAATTGAACTTTTTTCGCCGAAAAATACAATCGTTTCCTGGTTGCTTCGTGTTTTATTCGACCTTTAAGACGCAAAGTATCTTTGGTGTTCCCATTTGTTGGTCGTTATATATTTCCCATATTTCAGGCATTATTTAAAGAATTTCCAATTTCTCAGATAAACCAATTGTTGTTACGATCGAGCGATTAGAAAACTTTTGTTCACTGAATATCTTTATTATTTTCCGCCCATCTTCCGTCAGTAGAATACCTTTCGCCATTCCTTTAAATTCTACGTAAATCACTAATCTGACCAACTTCTTACATTACACATCTAATATTTATCTTGTAAATTGAACATTCCCAAGTATTTTTTTTAAAACACAGATAAAGGCTTGGTGATTATGTGAAAACTCGATTTTTATGCCCTGCGACTAAACGTATGTCTTGGGAAAGAACGAGGTTCGAATGTTTATATCCACCGATGCCGCCTTGTGTGTGTGTGATTGTGACGCACGTCCTTTCAATAATATTGACTTAAATATACTATCTGTTGCGCCCTTTTCACAAAACAGTCTTCTTGATCCCAAAGGATCGCCATCGATCGGTCATCAGCGTAGGTCAACTAGAACAAATACGCACGCAATGACTATTGTGTGAACATGGCATTGTGCTATTGAACCTCGAGTCGACTGCATGTGATAGCTTTTAACGTACAGGTGTAAAAAATTCAGTTATATTCAAGCGCAATAGGCAAAAGTTTTCTAAATTAAACTCTTAAGTGGCTTTAGTGAGCCACTGATTGCGAAAAGTGACGAACAATCGATCATATAACTTAGATTATATTCTTAAGAATTGATTTCCTAATCAGTGCGAACTAGGTCACAGCTAAGACAGCAGTTACCGTCCGGCAGTAAATTCGGACTGCATTGAATAGACGGGCACCAATGAAAATTTAAGATTGTTACCGATGAAGTACTAGTACTAAGTATAGTACTAGTACTAAGTATACGATGAAGTACGTAAAACCTGAATACGTCTTAATAAAGAAGTATTCAGGTTTTGGAAACCCCGTCTTGTTACTTCATCGGTAACACTATCACTGCAGCAAATAAGTATCCCGATAAAAAGAACATTCCTAGTTGTTTTGTAAGTGTTTCAAGTTTTTTTTTTCAAGTGCGGCTAAACGAATGTCTATCACTGTATAATACATCTCGTACTTCAGCCGAAAAAGTCTAAAGAGCAAAGAAGTGGAATGAATCAAAGTCTTAGAATTCAACTACTGCTGGAAAGCTATGACATTATGGACTTTTTTGAGTTCGGTCCAACCGAGGGCTAGAAATCTGACCGTGTGATAGTTATAACAAATTTTTGGCAAGGAAAATCATTTGGCTCCTATTTCAACATTCTCGATCGGTTCTTATTCAACTCATACAATTGTTTTCCGTTAAATACCATTTGACTAAGAAAAATAAAAAATATTTCTCGTAAAAATTCAATTTGCGATGACATCATTATCAACGACATAACAAAATTACAAATGCACCCGAGTGGTTAGCGTCTCACATTATCATGCCGGGTGTTCGGGTTCGATTCCCGTTCTGGTCGGTGGATTTTCCGTCAGAGAAATTTCCTTCGAATTGCACTATGGTCACGCGCATTCTAGAGCTTGCCCCTTCGGAATATATTCGAGGCGTGTTATTTGGCTTAATAAATCTCAGCTAATTATTAATAAATGACGCTAGTTAATGCATACGTTGAGGCGGAAAAAGTTCCACAGGGAACGTTAATGCCATTCAAGAAGAAGAACAAAATCACATTTACTTGTTGAATGAGTATATCAAGGGAAGTTCAAACAAATTGAATGTTGTTTGTAAAAAAATTACAAATTTACAAAATTTTGTTGACATTTTCAAATGTATCCTCCAACTGTCACTATGGAGTGAACAATGGATTAATTACACTTTCATAAACCGTTAAAATTTTCACCCGACGCCGGTGTCCATGTCAATTCCAAATGACTTCCGCATGTCATCTCAACTACAATTGAAAGACCTTTGTCTTGGTGTAGCAATTGCTCATGACATTTCGTAACATTCGACACCGCGAAGCGTCCAAGGTCGCAAACCAATTGCTACGCTCTCACCCTGCAATTAGGAACTTCGCGCCAAACTGAAATGAAGGTCACAGCTAAATTAAAAAGCGAAGAAAAAAAAACACAGAAAGGAAAGTATCGAATTACTTCCTCTTCCTCAATGCTCTCAATTATTTCGGTGTCACTCGCTTGTCTGCTGATTGCCGGTCTCCGGTTTTGCACTTCCCTCT
Source organism: Toxorhynchites rutilus septentrionalis (assembly GCF_029784135.1). Classification (NCBI taxonomy): domain Eukaryota; kingdom Metazoa; phylum Arthropoda; class Insecta; order Diptera; family Culicidae; genus Toxorhynchites; species Toxorhynchites rutilus. Next base: position 59,215,247 of record NC_073746.1, read on the forward strand.
TCTCATCGGTCGGAAGTTCCGAATCGGGACCACCCTCGGTTCATCGATTTCCGTTCTCCGTTTCGGCGATGATGACCGGTGCCAATATTGGGCGTTGTTCGGGATAATAACATTATTTTCTTCTCAACTTCCGAAACGGAATGTGGAACGGTCGCATAATAGCTGCGGCAGCTCCGGCAAAGCAGAACATGCCCACATGACATTGGGTGGTATTATTATTTTCGGTTGGTGGCTCGCTTTCACGGCTTTCGTGTCAATGATTTTTCCTCTCAGAGCCAAAACTTCGAAGGTCGCCCAACGGAAGGCTGTAATTTTTGAACGCAGTGCAGGTCTGTGGTCGATTCTTCGCAATTGCGGTCAACTTAAATAGTTTTCTTTCAGTTCACAATCAAGGTGAATGTCGGTTTGTTTTTCTTTGTATGCAAGCAGCATAATTAAATGCTTTGCCATGCCGACTTTCATCTAGGATTAATTTAATTCACATCCGTAGCGTCATCGCTCCTGAGAACAAAGAATGCATGATTTTTCCATTCGTTTGATGTGGTTTGAGCTGCATCCATGGTCGATCCTAGATAAACGAAAAAGTTGTCCATCCCTCTTGTCCTGTAATTTGAGCATCCACTTTCGGGGTCTTGTTGTGGTGTATAATTTATGACCTGCTAGAATGACAAAATATTCTCCCTGTAATTGGAACCAAAGTGATCGCAACAACATGTGTAAACACACCATTTGAGCCGCAGCTGTGATGGTGGTCCTGGGAAAACATGGGACCGCACACAATGACTTTAAGTGAATGTATTCTATCACTAGGTGACCGAATTTGGAAATGAGATATGATAACAAGTCAGCTTATCTATCTACCACTATCAACGACAAGATCAGATATCGCGATAACGGTTTCATCGACTCGATCAAACTGCATCCAGTGCTCCACCATGGGGTCTGTGTTGAATCGTTAATGGTACATCTGGTCGTTTGTCCGCCAGAGGGGGCGGTTCCCTGTCGGTCAGATAATCGCTCACGCGGCCATTATCATGTTGCATTGTTCCCACACCGGATTGGGAACAATTTCACAGTCTAGCAAGTAATCACGTCTTAGGTATTGCTCTTGCCGAGGAAAGTAATTAGCGTTGATAGCTGAGTTGGCTCTTATACTCAATTCTGAGGTCATTTCTGAAGGGAACAATTAGAGATGTCGTTGAAACGAGTATCTTTGCAGTGCGTAACACTGTTGACTAGCCGCTAAATGGAGATGATATATGATTCAAGCTCAACTAAAGGGTGTGTCACATCAAATTGCATCACGGAAAAAACGCTGTAGAAATTCGCCCAGTAGACCTATCCTTTTGAAAATTTTAGACAGTAAAATAAAAACTATTAAACAACATTTGGCATTTTCTTTTTATTCATACTTCGAGCCCAAGCCCGTATGCTCGCACCTTCCTCTTTACCCCGACTATAAGGTTCTGTACAACGTCTGGTTATAGTTTTTTTTTTGAACAGAAATCCATTTTCTCTTGAAGTCCGCCTCCGATTTGACAACTTTTGGGTTCTTCCGGAGGGCCTGCTTCATAATCGCCCAATATTTCTCTATTGGGCGAAGCTCCGGCGCGTTGGGCGGGTTCATTTCCTTTGGCACGAAGGTGACCCCGTTGGCTTCGTGCCACTCCAACACGTCCTTTGATTAGTGGCACGAAGCGAGTTCCGGCCAGAAGATGGTCGGGCCCTCGTGCTGCTTCAATAGTGGTAGTAAGCGCTTCTGTAGGCACTCCTTAAGGTAAACCTGCCCGTTTACCGTGTCGGTCATCACGAAGGGGGCGCTCCGCTTTCCGCAAGAGCAGATCGCTTGCCACACCATGTACTTTTTGGCAAACTTGGATAGTTTCTGCTTGCGAATCTCCTCCGGAACGCTGAATTTGTCCTCTGCGGAGAAGAACAACAGGCCCGGCAGCCGACGAAAGTCCGCTTTGACGTAGGTTTCGTCGTCCATTACCAGGCAATGCGGCTTCGTCAGCATTTCGGTGTACAGCTTCCGGGCTCGCGTCTTTCCCACCATGTTTTGCCTTTCGTCGCGGTTAGGAGCCTTCTGAACCTTGTATGTACGCAGGCCCTCCCGCTGCTTGGTCCGCTGGACGAATGAACTTGACAAATTCAGCTTATTGGCGACATCCCGGACCGAACTTCTCGGATCACGTCTAAACTGCTTAACTACGCGCTTGTGATCTTTTTCACTGACGGAGCATCCATTTTTGCCGTTCTTCACCTTCCGGTCGATGGTTAGGTTCTCGAAGTATCGTTTTAGTACTCTGCTGACCGTGGATTGGACGATTCCCAGCATCCTACTGATGTCCCGATGTGACAACTCCGGATTCTCGAAATGAATGCACAGGATTATTTCACGACGCTCTTTTTCGTTCGACGACATTTTTCCAAATTTACGAAAAATTGACAGTGAAGCATGGCCAACGTGATCTATACACTCTTATCTGATTATAAGCGAAAGCTGAAGATATAATTCCTAAAAATTAAATTTCTACAGGGTTTTTTCCGTGATGCAATTTGATGTGACACACCCTTTATGCCTTCCGGAGATTGATACTGTTTTTGTTGCTCGCCTCCACTGGTAATGTTCACTTCAAGAGCAAGTGACGCAAGTCGAAATTTGCAGCTCAAAATGAAATTTTCTTCCCAGCTCTATTATTAGCAGCATCGATTAAACGGGCATTCATCATATTATTTTTTTACGCTCTGTAGAGTTACAAGGCTAGAAACGATGACAGAGACTGAGAACGATGAGGTTAGCGACATCAATGTGAAACTGAATGTATTGGATTCGAATGAGAATGTTGATCTTTAATTGTGATATTCGTTTTCCGAATGCTGTTGGCACCATCTTATACATTCCCTTTTTGTTTTTGTGTTTTCAGAAGTATAAAAGAGCTTAATTTAATAGATGTACATTAGGGTGGCCGCGAAAACGGTCATGTCAAATTTTCAAAACCGACCATGTACAATTAGTTTATCGGCCCAAAAAATGACCAACATTTCAGCTCAAACGGACATAATTTAGGGGTGCCTCAAAGCGCTCAAAGTTTGAAAATATTTTGATGCCAAATGTCTTGAAATTGTATGAAACTTCGAGATCTACTGTCATCTCGAACTTTTTTTTCAAAAGTCGACTCTCTGGAACTGCTTTGGAATACAAGGTGAAATGTATGGTATAGGGTGCTCATGAAAATGGTCATCTCGATTTTTTATACGGGACTTCCTGCGAAATGTTGATTTGCGCGATAACATACCCTATGCAAAATATTAGCTCAATCGGACTTTTCAAGTGTCACAGTCGACAAAATTTGAGTTTTTTGAAAACCGACCGAAAAGCTTAGAACAACTATATTGGTTTGACAAGGGTCTTCGTAGCCTAATTGGTTGCGTGTCCGCTACTAAGCGAACAGACATGAGCTCATAACTCAGGACCCTCAACTGACCATTTTTGTGTGTAATTCTAGCTACTACGTCCACGCAACAATCAACATGTGTCGGTAATCCTAGTCCCTTACCGCTCACATTACGGTCTGCTGCATCGGTAATTAGTGCTATTTGTAACATAACAATGGAAGCCTCATATCAACAGTCACGCTGTGTATATAGACCAACTGTGAACATTCCAACAATAGGAATAATCCTACGCCGAAAAAAGGTGATATGAGTTGTGCATCGATAGAATAGGAATACTCTAACGCCTAAACGGCTTCTGTGTAATAGATAAAATGTGTTTCGGTAAGATAGGAATAATCTTACGCCTAAAACTTACGCCTTACGCCTTACGCCTTACGCTGATGTGTAATATACAACATGAGAAAAATGTACATGATGAATTCGGCTCTGTTACAGCTGAATTGCTAAATGAGCCTAAATATATAAATAAATATATATTTAGGCTCAAATATATGAGAAAAAAACCGGTTTGACATGGAATGGCTGTATATAAAAAATATATGGAAGGCCAAATGTGTTGGCCCAAAACTCGAGGAAGGAATGGTCCGATTTGTGCTATCTTTATTTTCTTGTATTTGACCGCAGATAAATGTTATGGTGAAAAAAGGTTTGGAAATTTTGAAAAGCTTTGAGAGAAAGTTAAAAAAAATAATTCCCATATTTTCCACAACGACATTGTTGTTAGCCCAATTGGATTTAGCGTTTGCGGAATTAAGCTTCGAGTTCCGTTAGTGTGAAGAGGAAAAGATACTCAGGCAGAAATCAAAAATTATGAATGAAAATTTACTTTTTCGTATCAAACATGTATTCTATGTAACGCAGAAACTTGTTATTGGCAACTGATTCAAGAATCTTGAGCGAAAATTATGTAAATTGATATTATAGTGGTGAGTTTTGGTAGAAATAATAGGAAATTGATGGTAAATCGAAATTCTAAAGAACCAAATGGAAATTGTTAAGATCAATCAATGGAGAGCTCTGCGATTGAACTCACAAATGTTCGCTCGGTCAGATAACGTGAATGTTCGAAATAATTCATATAAAAAAAAATGTCAGCTAGTAAAATACAAAAATATGTCATCTCGAAGTTTTTTTCTTTCTTTCTGGGACTTGGTTGTGTTTTCGGAATGATTTTTCAAAGTTAACCTATAGTTCGGGATATCAATTCCCTTTTTCCTATTCTCAAAAATTTATAACTTTTGAACTACTTGAAATTGGATTTTGTTTCCATGATTATTGATTGTATCTGTTTTTTTTATAGTTTACATGGTTTCGGGACCAAGGGCGCTATATTTTTTCATATTTTTTTAGTCTTTCGTTCGATATTCCTATGCGGCTGATCTATGCTAACAGAATTCCATTTTTTGCAACGCCATATTTTTTCAAAGAAGACAAGCTTATTGGCTTCAATTTAATGTATCAATTATCTGACTCGGTGCAGTAGTTCAAAAGTTATGAATATTTGAAAACGTCATTTTTGAAAAAAAAGGGGAAAATGATTTTTTAGACCATCGGTTTACTTTGAAAAATCATAATTCAAAAACGAAAAAAAAAAAAATCTCTGATTTTTAGATATGTTATGTGAAAAATCCTCAGCTTTCAAGTAAAAATATAAAAAATATTGCGCCCTTGGTCCCGAGACCATGTAATCTATAAAAAAAAACAAACACAATCAATGATTGCGAAAACGAAATTAAAATTTTCTGCAATTGTAGTATTTTTTCAAAAAACTAACTGGCTTTAATTGGATAAGTCACTCGTCGAAATCGATCTAGCAGTTCAAAAGATATAAATTTTTGAAAAAAGACATTTTTTGGAAAGGGCACAACATTGATTTTTCGGACCACACTAAAATGGGAATGGTAACCCTAATGAAAAAAAAATTAACATAACCAACGTATTAAATATTACATCCTACATGAAAGAGATGATAAAATCTGTTTCATCGTAATTCTTTAAACCATGCTCTCGTCAAAACTTTGGAGATAACAGATGCTACCAATCTTCCAAGCCAACTTCTATTCATTGGTTCTGATAAGTACTTACTATCGGCATATGTAGGATAAGTCTTAATATACATCGAATCACATTGTCCGCGAGTAAGAACGAATAATGAACCGGACAACGGAGAAAGATGTGTAAAGCAGCTCAATTTGACGAATGGCTCAGTCGCTAACCATTCACCTGAACCATTGACCTGAATGAGTCTATTGAACCGTTCTTCCGCTCTTTCTTTTAGCGCTATCAATAATGGTATCAAGAACAACATCGAATGTTGAAAGTTGAAAACCAAAAAAACCTAGGAAGCTTCACATCTATTCATGTCCTGGCATTTATATTTTTAGATTAGATATTTCTAATTACTTTAAAAAGTAAAGATGCTGTAAATTGAATGTTAAAATATGTTTTCACCCGACATTGCTGCATGTAATAATTTGATTCGCGCATATTTTCTTATTTTCTGTTGGGATTCAAGCTAGGTTATATCAAAGATCATCAAAGATCATGAAAATAATCTCGTATCGACATTTTTAAATTTTCACAAATAATTCGGTAATGATAATCACGATGACACGCGCAATAGTGGCTTATGGATTGAAGAAACGAAAAAACTTTTTCAATTTGCTTTCCCATTAGAATATTATTCAGTCACCCAATGCATGAATTGTCCTTTTTTTGTTTTTTTTTTATTGGTGAACAGAATGTATATGAATATTACACATTAATTGAAAAAATGCTTTAAATTGAAAATTTACAGTCGAAACAAGAATTCAATTGTAATAGTTACCACCTAATTTTAAAATTCAAATTCGTACGTAAGAATCGTCAAAACGTACATTAACTAAATGCCACGCGTGAATTTTGTTGTGAATGACAATATTGTGATCTTTTTTAGTTTTCTCCAAGCGTTCTCGTTATATTCATTTGCAATCTGCTTTCCACATGGTATTTAGTCCAGCTGCACTCCATGCGTTCCCAAATAGTTCAGATAATCGGTCATTCGGCATCAATTCGAAAAAATCGCGAATTAAATCTAAGAAAACAAACCTCTCTTATTCGTTAAATTGTTCACTTGTTTTACTTCTTTCAAATTCTGAAAAATAGATATGAATAGCCCATACAATTTCCAACAAGTCATCCATAAATCGGAGAATGGACACTTTTACAAGGAAAAAGTTTTTCGAACAACAACTTTTTCATGTTTCGTTTTTTTTTTTCAAAAAAATTTTGGTATTTTTTTATGAAAATATGAACAATTTCCTACATTTCATCCTTTGACTCAAATGTTATAGGTATTAAAGCTTTTGAGTTATAATTTTTTGTAAAAACTCAAGAATAAAATTTTGGCTCTTTCGAAAAAGTAGTCTAATTAATTTTTGAATATTTCAAGTATGTAATGTTGCTTAAAAGATCCGTGTGTTTACACCCACAACGTTACGCTACTATCTGAAATGGTGCTGCCAACTCCTAGGACGAGTTGGCCCCAAATTCGTCAGTAGCGGCACTAAATCTTTACGGAGATGTGAAACGCAAATCCATAAGAGTATTTTGAAAGTTCTTTTTAAAAGCCTAATCAAATAATTTTCTTGTAATTTGTAGTAATTGAACTAAAAAGACATGAAGTTTGATCATTTGTATAACAAAATCAATGTGTATTTCATCATGTTTGACTAATTTATTACAGTTCCACCCTTTATGTAAATATTCTTCAGCATGTGCCTTTTTTCTACCTATGCAAGGCTAAATACGATTTTTGCTATGTTCAGAACAGGGCCGAAGGCAGTGTTGCCACCAGTACAGATTTATCTGGAAAGGAACAATTTTTTTTATAATTTTTGGATAGAGGTTCTGGTTGGTACAGATTAGAGATTTTAGACCTAAAGGACAGAGAGGTACAGATTTTTCGAACGTTGAAATTTACAACACGTTGGGTTGGTCAAGCAGATGAGAAAGTAATTTGATTTCAATGATTCGACTCTCAAGGCCACTCCATGTTGAATCCCACAAATAAATGCAATCAAACTTCAATGTAATATTGCAGGTATTTCTAGGTTTCTACGATGGGGATTTGCAAGAACGGGAAAATGAATACCGTGCATTAAAAATTAAATTGTTCCGTGATGAAGTTATTGTTACAGTATACATGTGCAAAATTGATGAATATAAATAGGGTGTTTGAGCCCTCGTTTTCATAATTTTCACTATCCCTACCTCCTCGGCAACCGTCAAGCTAAGCTTCTAAATCGACTCAGAAACGACACGATGAACGCATTTTTGAGATCCAAACCAAAGACCCACAGCGTGGGTAGCTAGAAAAACTTAACAACTGATAATATGCAGCAGAGGCTTAGGAAGAATATGTATAAGCAACGTCGAACAAATGAGTAATTTGAGGTTTTTGTTGACAAAAATAGAGCAGGCTTTTTCATGCAAAAAATATTAGAATGGTACATATTTTGGGGCAGATTTTCGATAGAATAAGTGCAGAAGAAAAATATTTTGAACCCTCCCCGTACACATACATATGTGGCAACACTGGCTGGATGTCTTGTGCTTTAAACCGTGTACCACTTTTTTACATCCTCAAGAAAATCAAATATTATCAAATACGGATAAGTATCAAATGCGAACATTTTTGCGAGTTTGTTATTCTTATTGATAAATGTAACACTTGCGTTGCTAACAAAACTTCGAGTGAAAACGTGTATCTTTATATGAATGAAGGACCACATCATAATTTCTGCGGTTGACATTTAATCATAACACACCGTCCACTGGGGGAACACAATCGTCAGAAAGGACAAGGAAAAAGCCAACGGCAGTAATGACGAATAAACTCGTAAACATGTCGAATTACAATTAAGTTACGCACTGAATCGAACCCCGTGCAGTCGTAACGGGAGGCAGCAGTGGTGCCTTCAACCGCAAGTTGAGGGCTGATCATTGAACTTCCCTCCGATCAGTCGGGTTTGCACTTGATGTGGTAATTTCTGCCCCGCCACCATTATCTTAACCATTATCTGAAACGTTATTATCGTTCACACCGACGTGTTTTCGTGCTGCGGCGATCGGCAGTGGCATCCTTTTCGATCCATTCGATAATTATTGACCGATGTCCTCTTCCTCCGAGGACCGATAGGATAGAGAGCAAAAATACAAGACCCCGTGGTTGACTCTCATTAATCGATTTCAGCTGATTCGATTGCCCACTTTGCTTTAATTTCAATCTTTTAATGAACTGTCGACTGTTGCGGCGAGCACCGACAGTAAGCCCTTTCAACCCTTCACCATTTTGTTTTCGCAGCCCATCATTTGTTACCTTCGGCTTTGAAGGCCTTATCAACGCCTTTCATCTCGCGCCTCGATTGATCAGCGGCGGCCAAGTTCAAAGCACAACCCCGTCGGCACAAGACTCGGCTGAGATCACGGTGGATGCCGAAGCCCACAAATGAGCCAATATTCGCGAGTGCGCACTTCCCTCCACTGTACTGCTGTTCTGACAAGCCAATTTACGCCACAAAGTTTTTCCCTCAAGCGCACAGTTGTACTGGTGGAATCTGCGGTAGAGAGCAACTCCAGGGGTTTAACCTGGCCCAATGGGGTTAGGTTGTGAAAATCTGGCCAATCGTCATCAGACTTACAATTTCACATTATTTCCGGATATACTAAAATACCACTTTTGAGCTTCTCATGCTTCAGATGGTACTACCAAAGGTTGAATGTGCGATTTGGGCCTTTTTCTACCAACCTAGTTCGTCGGTCTTTCATCACGATCTTCACGCCAGACACACCGCCTCAAAGCGGAACCGCCGTGTGCGCGCGCAATTTTTCAGCCAATCAAATTAAAGCGATATTATTAATAAATTTATTTATGTATCGATAACGAAAATAAGCACACCGTCAAAGTGGAGCTCCTCCGCAAATTGCGGCGGGAAAAGATAATGCAAAACAAAACAAGAGGCCCCTCATCATTGGATACATCAGGCCGTGTCTAAGTGCTCCGTGGGTAAACACAGAGAGGGACCCTTCGGTTGGCTTTGTGGCACCTAGCGTGGTCTAATCTAACCGCTTCGATCTATTTATTGGTTTGTGCGCTTTTGGCTGAACGCGTCGTTAGGAGGAAGATGAGGGAGGCAGCCGGGCACTAAATTGATATTGGCATGGCGAGCAGCTTGCACGGGAAACGGCTACTGCCCTCGGGGGGGTAACTGAAGCATGATTCCGGTGTTGCCGATTGGAGAACAAAAAACAAACCCAAAACAAGCATTTGCCAATCATATGTTCTGGCAGCACCGATCGTTGCGAACTGATTTTCTACCTAAGAACTGCATTCTCTAGAGATCCGCACTCGGAGAAAATTGTCTTCGCTTGTTTTCGCAGCAGAGCTACGAGCAAAGCCCACTGAAGTCGCGATGCATTTTATTGGAGGAGAATGGATCGTAACTTGCATAGGAGATTGGATTTGGAGCGAAGATTTCTTTCGGTTTTCGCTGTGGCTAGGTCTTCGAGGGGAGTGGCTTGATGCTGTATGGCGTTTACGCAGCATAATAAATTTTTCGAAGAAAACAGTTGGACCCATAGGTACTTTAGATAACATATTTTACATACTTTGATTCAGTGTAACTGCCGGCGTTATTTAAAATGTGCTTTATTTTTACTATTCTAGTATTTTTTTAAATTTTACTATCGAAATATTTGCGTGAAATTGAATCGTGTATAACAGAATAAAATATCGACCACCCGTATGTCCCTCCGAAAAGTTAATTGAACATGAAATAAAACGGCTGTCAGATTGTTGTCGTCCCGAGACAATCGGCAAAACAACAAGGCAATGTTCTCCATCTCAAATAGGGGAACTTGAAATGGAATCACGTCAAACGTCTTTTGTTCGAAAAAGGGCTTACCTGAGAATCACACTTCCCATTCAAGTGCGACCGACGAACGAGACAATAGAAACTCAATTGACCGAGGAACAGAGTGTGACCTATATTTATTTTGAAAAAAAAATCCCTAGTATGAATGTTTTGAAAGACCCAGATGATGGACAAAGGCTTGGTGCTGTTCCGGAATAAGCACCGTTTTTCGCATATGTGTAATTAAGAATCTTTTAAGCAGCTTTCCTGGAGTGTTTTGTATTCAACGTTGTGCAATTAAAGACCATTCAGAAGACGTGAGTTATTCGCAGCATCTTGCGTGTCCTATTTCTGTCGGGCTCAACACAACTGTTGTCACCATGAGCCATAAACAGGATAAGGAAAAGTTTTCTGGAGGAATGATTGATTCATTGCTCTATTCGCTTATTTTCTGCTTTTTCATTCAAATTATAGAGCAAACTTTTTCTCAAAAGATAATACTTATAAAAATTTTCAATATGTCCGACTGAGAATTAGTTGATAATTGGGGGGAGATTTATTTGCAAAATATTCCCCTAGACGACTCAAAATTTTATTGAAGATATCTAGTGTCATTCGAAATTACACTTCAGATTTCGTTATATAATTCTGTGTTCCAGATTGGTCTATAGATTCAGGTTTCATATTCGGTATTTCTGATGGCTGAACCAAGGGTTTTGAAATCGGTTCCTGTTTTCAATTTTTCCCAATCCAAAACCAACTATGGGTCTGTCCACATACCACATGGGCAGAAAAAGCACCATTTTAGATGTTCCTCTCCCCCTCCGTGGAAAAGCTTGAACATTGACTATACCCCCCTCCCGCCTTGTCCTCGTGGACATTCATGCGTATGTTCTTATATAAAAAATCAATGATAATAAATAAACACCAATATTCAATTTTAAGTTTGTTTCGTTTCATTATTTGTACATATTATACATATTTTGTTTTGTTGATAAAAACAAAAGAAGAAATTCAACAAAATGAATATGTTAAAAATAGCTGTATAGTTTTCCTCTTGCAGCTAGCACTTATGATTCTAGCTATTCCAGTTATTCGGTCCGTAGTGACCTTTACCAGTGAGGAACATGATCTATTAAAGAAAAGAAGGTTCATTTTCAATCTGGATTTTCGAACCATTTTATTAAACTGCATCCCGGGCCAGCCACGGTATCATAGTTGGCGATTGTCGTCACCGCAATATAAAAACTTTTCCTTGACCGTTCGGAGAATTTTCAGATGACACGATTTACTTCATATCTCAGCTATGATATTGCTCCCCGCTAAAATCCGTTTCTAAATATCGCATATTCGCTTCAAAGAGTTGACGAAAAAGCAATTCCACATCAAATTAACCCTGACAGATTTTTTCAAATTTTCTACATACTGGAACCTAAAACCTACATAAATTACATATTTAGCTATACAGGTCGGACTCGATTATATATAATCGCAATTCCACTTTCAACGTTAATTTTCAATTCCAATACATAATCGAATCACAAAAAAACTATTTTTCTATTAATGTTTGACATTCATACATTAATGAAAATTTTTTTTCTTGAGATTCGATTATGTATAGGATTTGAAAATAATTGTTGAAGAAAATGGTCGACTATATATAATCGAGTCCGACCTGTATAGGGTAAAAATACGAAGGACAAATTTTGTTCAGAAAACTTATTCAAAAGTGAATTTGATATCGAAAGTTTTAATATCGCAAAACACCACTCTTCGATAGTTTAAAAAAATATGGTATAATACTGGCTCAATTTTCTAAAGTTGATGCCCAGTAATAAACTTTGAAAAATTGATGAAATTTCAATATTGAGCCATGTTCTTGATATGTTTCTAAATAGGAAAAAGTTAGTAGAGCATTTAAAATGTGATAATTTATGCAAAAAAATGTTACGAATTCAAAGAAAAACATGAAAAAGTTTTTGTTCGAAAAACTTTTTCCATGTAAATGTGCCCATCGTCCGATGTATGGAAAACTTGCTGCAAATTTTAAGGGCTATTTATATTTATTTCTTTCAGAATTTTGAAAACATATATTTTCGAGAAAAATGAATTTTAATTTTCAAAATACTTTTTTTTTTCAATGAAATTGGTTTGATAATTTTTAATGAAAACCAAAATAATTTCCCACATTCCATTCTTTGATTGATTTTTTTTGTAGGTCTGATGTTTTTTAATTTTTTTTTTAAATTTTGAGTTTTTTCCTTTTGTTCGAAAAATCTTAATTTAAAAACTATAACATCTACAAACAGATGGACAGAGAATGAAATGTAGGAAATGACAAAAAATATTTTGAAAATTAAAATTCATTTTTCTCGAAAACATATGCTTTTAAAATTCTGAAAAAAAATAGATATAAATAGCCCTTAGAATTTCGAACAAGTTATCCATATATCGGACGATGGACACATTTACATGGAAAAGGTTTTCGAACAACAATTTTTTAATTTTTTTCTTTTAAAAAATACTATTAATGTTCAATTCGTAACATTTTTATGTATAAATTATCGCAATTTACATGCTCTGCTAACTTTTCTCTATTTGGAATCATGTGTCAAACGTGAGAATTTACACATAAAAATTTTACGAGCAAAACATTTTTTTTTTCAGGAGTCTTCATACAAAAATGACTTATATTCCAAAAACTATAACAGATAGAAAGTTGATGTCTTGGACGAAAGTACACATTTTAATAAGATCTAAATAATCGCTATCTTGACTTTAAACAAAATTAGGATTACAGGGAAACTTCGATATAACGTACCCTCGTTATAACGTACCCTCGTTATAACGTACCCTCGATATAACGTCACTCGATATAACGTACATTTTACCTCGATATAACGTACACATTTCCAAAGTGTAGAGGAAAAAAAAATTCAATATTTTTTTCCTGATAGAACAATGAATTATCTGTATTGTGATGCTAAAACAAGTTTTGTACCTTCAATCAATCCCGAAATACAGCTGGTTTTGTGATTCCCGATTCTAAATGAACCAAGCTTTAATCAACAGTACGATGGGAAACATCATGAGAAAGGCTGGCTTCGTCTTTTGATTGAAGTTATTCTTTTTTTAACTTTACTAAAGCAACAACACAATAATGTATTATAGACTACGTTTGTAAGTTCTTTATTATGCTTCGATATAACGTACAATACGATACAACGTACAATTTTGAAAGTGAAATGTACGTTATATCGAAGTTTACCTGTAGTTGTATTTTTTCCAAAGAAAATATAAAAAAGTTGTTGTTAGAAAAACTTTTTCCCTGTAAAAGTGCCCATCTTCCAATGTATGGACGACATGTTGGAAATAAGGGCTATTCATATATATATTTTTGGGAATTTAAAAAAAAATACGTTTTTGAGAAAAATGTATTTTAATTTTCAAAATAATTTTTTTTCAGCGAAATTTTTTTTTTCAAAATTTTTTTGGTATTTTTTCGTGAAAAATTCAAACAATTTCCTACATTTCATTCTTTGACATGAATTTTGTAGGTATCATAATTTTTTAGTTATAAATTTTTGTAAAAATTTAAGAAAAAAAATCGGTTTGTTCCAAAAAGTTGTCTAATTATTTTTCGAATATTTCAAGTATGCAAAATTGCTTGTCTTGTCTAGTCTTTACACCCACAACGTTTCACTACTATCTGAGATCGTGCTGCCAACGGCCAGTCGAGTTGGCATGAAATTCGTCTATGTATATTTAACAGTGTATTCAATATGTTATTTTTACTGAATATTTAATTTAATTTTAATTTAATTTTCCAACAACTTTGTCAAACATTTTATTTTAATCGGACATCTGGAAATGGAGTTACGAAGTTACAAAGTTTTTTTTTTTTGTTAGATGATGATGATGGTCCCACATTCCCCTACAAAGGTTTGAGCAGGGCGAGTTATCTTATTGATAATAATTGAGTTACTGTATTTCTTTATTACAACATACTAACCAGTGAGCACATTAAATTGAAAAGAAAACGGACTGGTTATCCCGCAGACATAGATTACTAATCGAAGGACAATTTAAGCCTTTATCTAAAGTATTCATTGCATGGCATGTCGGAAGAATTTCCAACCCTGGAAGACCTTAGACCGATCGGGAATTTAACCCAATGCCTATGTCAGTAATAGCCATGAATTTACAAGGGAAATCCCGCTTTATCAGATACCCGACCACGACCTGCAATTGCGATCGTTTCCGAGTTCTAGTAGCTGAGCAAACCCAAGCCTAATTCTAGCCGATACTTCAGGCCCATTACTTTACCTATCCCAAGGCATGTCAGCGTTAGCCTTGAATTTACAAAAATATTCCTGCTTCACTGGATACCCGACAACGGTCTGTTAATCGTGTTCGATACCAGACAGCTGAGCAAACCTAAGCCTAATTCCAGCCGATACTTCAGGCCCTACATTCAACCTGAGGTATAAACGTGTCAACCTGAATCTGCAATGAGATCCGCCACAACACTGAAAAGTCTTGATATAACTATCTGTTGAGAAGATGAATTTACAAGTATTCCGATTGAGCTATCCCTAGCTTACCTCATTAATGTTCCACATTAATGACTTTGTTTTATTCGATAAAACATTCTTTCGCTTTTTTCAATCTCACATTTCTCTATGTTTGCCAACTCACCCAATATAAAAATAAGTTACGAGTTACGTTTTTGAATGAAAGATCAATGAGCCCTTTCAAAAAATCAGTCGTAATTTAAATTTGTTATACAACAATGATAATTGTGATTTTGAGTAGCTCCCATCACGTGCACCAAGTTTCAATGAAATCGAAGAGGCTCGAGTCAAAATTTGCTGTTTTTCGACTGATTAGGCGTGGAATTGCTCAATAGTATCCTAAGCAACGAAAATCGAATTAATTTTTGTTTTCTATTCGGAAGAGTTCTTATGTGAATTCAAAAGTAGGTTCGTACTTCTTGTTGATTATGATGATGTTTCGAATTTTAGAGGTTTCAAACTTTCACAGTTCATACACTCCTAGCTATGAAGAATGCCTATTTGGAAAACTAAGCTAAACTCTCGGCCACAAGAAAAAGCAAGTTGTTGTTGTCAAGTTTTTAACCCCATAAAAAACCGAAGGCCAGTCAGTCAGTTCCGTGTTTTATAGATATCTGCTTGGCATGATTTTTGGAATACATGTGTTCAAGATATATACGCCATGAGTGCGGCTGATGATATTTGTTATGTTGCGTAATGCATACATGTTATGTAATATTCTAATGGAAGCCATTAGATTACCAACGGAATGTTGGTTATGAAATTTCTATTTTGACCCCTTGAGGAATGGCTTTCAGCGACAACATATTAGACTGTCAAAAAAGTCCTGCGGTATTTTTTTTGAATTTTCATATGTTCATAAAATTAGTTACAATCATCTGTTTTAAGTCAAATATGCGCCGTTTTGTTCGATGACTTGTTCCCAACGAGATGCCAACTTCATAATACCCCTGTTATAGAAGCTCGCTTCCTTATTGGCAAAAAACTCGGATAGCCAATTTTCACAGGCCTCTTTTGTGGCTACCTTCTGACTACCTAGCTCGTTCGCCATGGACAAAAACAGGTGGTAGTCACTTGGTGCAAGGTCCGGACTATACGGCGGATGCAAAAGAACCTCCCATCCGAGCTCCCGGAGCTTCTGGCGCGTCACCAAAGAAGTGTGTGGCCTGGCGTTGTCCTGATGGAAGACAATGCGGCCTCTGTTTATCAAAGATGGCCTCTTCTTCATGAGTGCTACCTTCAAGCGGTCCAGTTGTTGGCAGTACAGGTCCGAATTGAGCGTTTGGCCATAGGGAAGCAGCTCATAATAGATTATTCCTTGACAATCCTTGAGAACCTTCCTGGCCGTTAATGAGGGCTTGGCCACTGTCTGAGCCGCTTCAGCGGGCTTCGACCACGACCGTTTGCGCTTCACGTTGTCGTAAGTGACCCACTTTTCATCGCCAGTAACCATCCGTATCAGAAACGGGTCGATTTTGTTGCGATTCAGCAGCGATTCACATGCGTCGATACGGTCAAAGATGTTTTTTTGCGTCAACGTGTGTGGCACCCTTACATCGAGCTTCTTTGTGAATCCAAGCTTCTTCAAATGGTTAATAACGGTTTGATGACTTATCCCCAGCTCTTGGCCGATGCTACGGCTGCTACTATGCCGGCCTTTCTCGGCTAATTCAGCGATTTTGTTGCAATTTTCGACGACAGGCCTTCCGGAGCGTGGCGCATCTTCGACGACCTCTACACCAGAACGAAAACGTTGAAACCACCGTTGTGCGGTGGAAATGGAAACTGTATCGGGTCCATAAACTGCACAATTTTTATTGGCAGCTTGAGATGCATTTTTGCCTTTGTCATAGTAGTACTGTAAAATATGTCGGATTTTATCTTTATTTTGCTCCATATTTGCGACACTATAACTCACGAACGACTTAACCAAACAAAATACTGTCAATGACTATATTATAGCGCGCAAAAATACCTTTCCAACAAGCTATAGTATGACTCGATACAATGAATACAACTAGAACTACGCGCTTACAACAACACCTCGCGGAAATACCGCAGGACTTTTTTGACAGCCTAATATATGATTTGGTATTACGTCTGTCATATCTGTATGTGAGGTTCACGACTTTTCATTTCATTCAGTGAAATATTTTTGGAGTTGCTTAAATATAATTCTGAAGCCATTAGAATTTTTATCACTATAGTACGACGTAGGGAAGAGTCATACGGTAGATGTATTTGAATTTGACAACAGGTAAACGTTTGTGTTTAACTAGTTTCTAAGTCAAACCCTATAACACAAGACTTTGAAGCTTTAGGTTGCGAGTTGTATTATGTTTTTTACAGGATTTCGGAAAAAATCATTCAAAATACTTGTCGATGTCAAATGATTCACTTTTAGAAAATTAAGAAAAAAAATCTAACAGAACAACATGAGAGAACTGGCATTTCTCCAATAAATTATTTCTTCTGTGCTGTCTCAAACCAAGCTCCAGTTGTTCTGCGGTGGAGGAAATCGATAGTTTTCACATTGAAAATGATTTATCTTCTCGTGAGAAGTGCTAATTAAATTATAAAACCTAAGACCCATCGCAGAAGATAGTCGCAGCAGAAATCGAAATTCCCGAGCGAGCAACGTCGAGATGCCATGGAGTTGGGATGCTCAATTGTTTGTTTTTTTGTTCCAGTCACGGATCATCTCATTGCGGGTGCATGAATTTCTCTACTAATTTGGCAGGAATATGTCGTGTGTTATTAGAAACACAACTGTGCATCCCCACTGACCGCAGAAGGTGTTAGTCGAGGTGTCCATGTGTCAAGCATCAGCAAAAGGGTCCTCCTGCTACGCCTCGCGTATCGGAATCGATGGGGGTAGTGCTGAAAAATGACTCCAACGTGAGGCTGACATGGCGATATTCACCCAATATAAAAATAATAATCATACGGTTGTGTTTATGTACATGGGGCTGTGTTGTGATTTATGCCGCCGGTTTCGCAGCTTGTCCGGTGGTCTTTCAGTACCACTTTGCCCGTCCGGGCCCAGTCCAACGAAGTGCGCCGTGACAAAAAAAAAGAGTTATGAGTGAAAATTGTCCAGCCGGGATTTGTAGCACCCGTCGCGTCGAACCGCTGAAATGGGAAAGACTCCGCACCCACAAAGACAAGCAGCCAATTGTAAATCTCGCATTGTTCATACGATCTGTCTCAAGAGTTGAGTGCATTGTGAAAATAAAATAAAACCATGTGTTTAGATGACTTATAACCTCACTTCAAGTCAGGCTGTCTAAAATCTGTGCGTAATTTCCAGATTCGTAACATTCGAGCAATAGAATAAATCAATGAACGATGAATTTGCTCCGAAACACACTCAAACACATCGTACTTTTCGCAACTTCGCATCGGCAATCTTCAAAGCCGGGACCCCTAATAATAGGCTCACTCGTTGATTACCCTCATTATCGAGATGAATTTCGCTTTTATTAGCCGCGGCGGCGGCATCCTTAGTTGGGTTCGGATCTTTGCGAGATATGAGGAAGCACAGCCGAACCGGACAGATCCGTTTGCACAAATTTTCGGGATGTGCTGCTCTTTCCTCTGATCAATGGATAACAGATTGGGCTTTGGCTTGGCTTTGCCGACACCAACTGACCACTGGTGGCTCCCCTAAAACGGAAAACAGTGAAATATTCTTTCCCAAGAATCCAAAAGCGAAACCTCCTTTCAAGTCTCAAATGGTACCGGGTGAGGGACAGAGACAGCACATTGTACGTAAATTGTAATGGAGAATTAAGCCTAAGTGGAGAGTAGCCATACGGCCATCTAACGAGATATGCTTACCGGACTCCTTTGTAAGATGGTTCCACCAAAGCGAACGTGAGGAGACCATGTGTGCAATTGACGGAGCTACTCGTTGTTTGAACAACTGGACACCAGTTGCAGGGCGAGCGCAGCGAGAAAACAGCTTTAAGAAAGAAACACACCGAGTGAAAATAAAACTTCATCCTGATCGCTGCAATTGGATTAAGTTAGCACTTTTCCGACCCACTAATTGGGATTCTGACGTCGATTGGACAATAAAATTTCTAAAATTTGAACTAGCCCTGATTAAGCCGTTCGGATAAATTGCCTCGTGTGGCAAATTGGACAGCTTGATTGATATCAATTGTTGGATTGGGGTAATTTGCAAGCTGCCCCCTGTCGAAGAGCAGCACTTTGCGGATTCACACAAACACACATATGTACACAAAAAAAGTATCCTCCTGACAGAGCGTGTGTGCGTTGAGAAAGCTTGATTTGTCTCATAAATGATATAGTTGGCTATATAGGATACAAAAACAAAATTCTATAACATGTGTGCAAACATTCATCATGTAGATTATGTCTTTAATGGCTAACATAGAATTTTGAGTATATTCGGCAAACTAATGTCAAATGTTTAATGTTTTTGCAGCTAGAATTCATAAATAACAGAAAACATTCCCTACTCCTCAACTAATTGATTCGTTTCATTCAATTACAAACGTTCTCAAATCGTCAAACTGATTTCACTGCTGTCAAATAAAGATTTACTGAAAAAAAATCCGAGGAACTCGAGGAACTCATTACACTGTTTATAACAGGGGTTCTCAAAGTGGTCGATATCGACCCATTGGGGTCGATATTGTTTCCTCAGGGGTCGACATGAACGGAAATTGATATTGGGGGTCGACGAGGTCTAAAAATTGTCCCCCATTAATTAACACAAGTTCTTGTTTGATACCTTCAAGATACAGTTAAGTTGTGTTACGTGATTCAACTTGATTTCTAGTAGAAAGTATTATTGTTGTACTTTTTAAAAGCTCAACAAATACAGTGATAGACAATCGTTTAGTCGCACTAGAAAAAAAACTTGAAACACTTACAAAACAAATGGGAATGTTCTTTTTATCGGGATACTTATTTGCTGTAGTGATAGTATATTTAAGTCACTTTTATTGAAAGGACGTGCGTCACAATCACACACAAGGCAGCATCGGTGGATATAAACATTCAAACGTCGTTTTTTCCTAAGACATACGTTTAGCCGCAGGGCACAAAAATCGAGTTTTCGCATTATCACCAAGCCTTTATCTGTGTTTTTTGAAAAAATACTTGGGAATGTTCAATTTGCAAGATAAATATTGATTTACGTAGAATTTAAAGGAATGGCGAAAAGTATTCTATTGACGGAAGAGGGGCGGAAAATAATAAAGATATTGAGTGAAAAAAAAAAAAGTTTTCTAATCGCTCGATCGTAACAAAAATTGGTCTATCTGAGAAAGTGGTACGAAATTTCTTTAAATAGTGCCAGAAATATGGGATATAACGACCAACGACCAAATGGGAACACCAAAGTTACTTTGCGTCTTAAAGGTCAAATAATACACGAAGCAACCAGGAAACGATGTCCTGCTCTTACATTAAGGCAGAGTCGGTTGTTCCAGTAACGAAGAGGCATATTGCGCGCATCTTGAATGAGTCACCAAACATCATTTGGAAGAAACTTCAAGGGAAGCGGAAACTGACCGCCACCCATAAGCAAAACCATCTCATTTTCGCCCGGCAATACATGGAATGGAAACTAGAATGAAGAAATGTTGTATTTTCCGGCGAAAAAAGTTCAATTTTGATGGTCCGGACTGTTACAGTTGCTATTGGTACAATTTAAGTCAACGGCATATGGCAACACTTTAGAAGCTGTCTGACTCGATGCCAAATCGAGTTTTCAAAGTGATCCGAAATGGAGGTGGACATACTAAATGTTAGCTACCGATTGGGCTGGAAATTTGCCGTACAAATTTTCTTTTATTGCAATTTTAGGATGCGGCTAAACGAATGTCCACCCTGATTCCATATATTTGAATTACTTAGAAAACAAAAAGTGAATTTATACTTTTTTTAGAATGAATTCGATGAAAATAAACAATAATCGTCTCTTATGAGCAAAACTGTACAAAGAATTGACTTATTTTTAAAAATTTTGGGGAAAAATAGGGTGCGGCTAAACGAATGTCTACCACTGTAGATGAGTGCACATAAGTTCGTATAAGATGAAATCTTTGACAAGTGCATTTGGCATTTGCGTTCTGAATTTGTTGGAACTTGAATAGACTCATTTACTGATTTAATTTTAAGGTTTAAGGTTCATCACAAAACACTGATTTTGAAACAAAATATTTATCAATAACGTGCAATTTTTATATATATATTTTTTTAAATTAAGTGCCTACTCTAGTGTTTGTGAGTAATTTGTATTAACCCCTTAGCGAACGAATGCCGCCATACTCGCGACATTGCAAATGTGTCGCCTAGTTGCAAAACCGGCCAACTCCATAAGTTTGAGAAATTCGTTTTTTTTTTTGGTTTTTTGACCTTAGATACATTTTTTCACTTATTGGTAGTGAGAAACAGTACCAATGTCGATAAATTCCCTACAAAACACGCGTTTGAAAATCATGATGTGCTGCAAAACCAGTAGCATGATGCAACAGAAAATCGTCTCTCCTGTACAAATTTTATTTTTGGAGTTGGTCGGTTTTACAACGGTTTTACAACAACACAAATATTCTAAAAAAAAAAATCGAATGCCGCCATACATGCGGCATTCCGTTATATTCCAAGAATTCTGTTGGGTTATGTCTTTTGACGTAGAACTACGTCTTATATTAAGGGTGCCAAATCAGAAAACAGGTCACGTTTTTATGAAATAAAGTTAACGTTAATAACTATTTTTGCTGTGAACGGATTTTCACACACACCAATCGAATCGGAAATTCTCTAAGATTTGTTTGATATACTATACATTATTATCCCATGGTCTGTATATGGTTTGAATTGATGAAAACTGGAAGCAATCTTATTTCCCCATACATTCGTTCTGTCCATTTGTGTGATTTCCCGAACAGAGCTGTCAATAGCGAGTTTTAAAGTCTCCGTGAACAAAGGAAAAGAAGAAGAACGAAGGGGAATATTTGCCCACAGTATAAACAGTGGATCTCGCTGAGGCAAACGTTCATTCTTCGTAAGGACACCGACTGGACAACATCGTTGCTGGGCGAGCTGGACGGCGAGGAACCGAGTGCCTTTCTTAAAGCAATTGGGGTGGACGCGACCAAGTTACTCACTCGCTGATGTCTCTGGCATTGCAATCATTGCATCAAACTGATTCCATTGCATTAATGTTATGAGCTACACAATTGTGTGGGAAATCATCAAGTTAGGCTATCGTCGGCTTGAATTATGCCTGTTCTTGAATTATGCCTGTGACTTGGTTTCACATGACGGTAGCAAAACTCTTTCCACCAAGACTAACAGCTAACAGCTAATCTAGTCAGGCAATATTAATAGAAAAGGTTGTTGAGAAGAGCGCAAAACGGAGATAAGTGTGTGTATATTTAGATGCTTCAATCAATCGATATATGGATATTTGTGTGCGTACGTGCGTGCTTCATAACCCGTACGTAAAAATAGCGCATCTTCGCTACGCTGAAACCCCATTTGTATCTGCTCCCGTGTGCATTGGTGGTGCAAATTATGCAGCCGCAATGATAAATTCAAACAAGGAGGGGAGATAGTGGGAGAGAAATATTTGCGCTAGGGTATTAGTAATGCTGAAGCAAATATTCAGCAATGCTACTCCTTTCGAGGTTGTTGAGATTAACAGAAAGAGATTATTTCGTTTATTAAGTCACCATGAAAGCAAACGTCGTTCTGAAATTTTGTATGTGATTTGGTTTCGCTCGCCAGTAGCAAAACTTTCTCCATTAAGGATGACAGCTGCGCTTATCTTGAGCATGAGAAAGTAATGCAACTTTTTTCGAGGCCAGTCAATATTAACAGAAGCGTTTTTTGAGAATAGCGCAAAATGATGAGAAGTGTTTATATTTCTAGTAGCTTCGAGCCACCAATGTATGGCTCTGTATGCATGCTATAACAAACGCTTGTTTGGCGCTTGATTTACGTTGTACGAACGATTCCTAGAGGTGCGATTCCACTGAGGCAATACTAAATAACAGGTAGCATGACATTTGATACTTGCGAATATTGTCCTTGTTGTTGTTTCCATACGGTGTCAAAGATATATGGATGTAGTTATAAGATGTGGAATGATGGTACTGGTGCAACAAGTATATAATCGACTGCAGCCGAGTCTATGTCAATTGCGAAAAAAGCCACCGGAATAGCGTTCGAGGTAAATTTTCAATGCATTGACATGAAACAAATTGTGACATACGATAGGACTAGGGTATTGTTCTGCGAGGGCGAGAATAAATCATCAATCAATTATCAACAACTGATTCTATAATTTAAAATACCATTTCAGGGCGATCAAACCATTCCACTAAACAGTTATTTCTAAAATGTCACAGCATTATAAAATAACATCCGAAGTTATAAACAAGCGACTTGAATAAAATAACAGCGTAGTTCTACGTCAACAATGCGGTCGTGTCTTGGACACAACCTCTTATAATTTTTTTATGCATGTAACGTGATCTGGAGCATTCCGTTCCAAGTATTTCGTTATATTTCAGGAATTCTGTTAGGTTATAAATTTGTACAAATAAATACATTACATACACACATCTATTCCTTTATTTCAACTTCCATTATTTTTCTGAAATTTTCATTTCATAATTCTTTTAATATGGCTGTATACCTATTGTATACCTGTTTATATACTACCTATTATTACTGAAAGTATCCATAAAATCCAAAAAAAAGCGATATTAATTATGCGCGTTTTCTCGCTCTAGAAATAAAGCACTTAATTTCTTGAAAATCCGTAGACCAACTGGTCATCGTCCTAAAAAATACGCTCATTCGTTAAAGGTTGACATTATTTAAATTTATATTCATGTAACCAGCTGACCCGACGAACTTCGACCCGCCCAAAAATGATTTTTTGATTTGAATACTTTCAAACATCCACGTTTTCTTACTAAGTGAACGTTAGTGAGTCCAATCACTGAACTCTTCATTGATTGATTACCCTTTGATCCTTTACAATTTCCTTTTACTATAAATTGTCTAGCACTTCTACAAAAATTCGTCCTTATAATATAAAATTATTTCCAGACACAATTCTCGTTCAAGGTTCTTCAAGCATTTGGAAATAACATGTTTCTCCGTTGCATGGAATACATGTTTGATACAGAGAATATTACAAAATAAAGACAGCTCAAATCAGACCATTCCTTCCTCGGGTTTAGGGCACACCAGCACATTTGGCCTTCCGTTTTTGTTTATATAGATAGAAGATATAGGAATGCGTTATTCCGTCTGAAAATCCTTTTCCACTTTCGAACAAAAATCAATTTCGTTAGCGCAAACATCAAATGGACTAACAACGCTTAGCTAATTATAGAACATATGGGAATTCAATTTTCCGAATTTTCCGATTTTTCTCTCCGCTATATTGATCTACGGGAAGAGACGAATACAACGAAATATAGATGACTCAAATTGAATCATTCCTTTCTCGGGTTTTGCGCTTACCAACACATTTGGCCTTCCATTTTTATTTATATAGATAAAAGATATGGAAATGCGTTATTTCGCCTGAAAATTTATTTCCACTTACGTACAAAGATCAATTCCGATAGTGCAAATATCGAATGGACTAACAACGCTTATTATGATGTAATTTTCGACATGTGGGAATTCAATTTTCCGAATGCTCCGACCTTCCTTCAGGATGTTCCGAAAATTGTCCGATTTCTCTCTCTGGATATTGATCTACGGGAAGAGACGACTACAACAAAACAAAGAAGGCTAAAATCGGACCATCCCTTCTTCGGGTTTTCCGCTTATCAACAGATTTTGCCTTACATTTTTATTTATATAGATTTTACATCTATTTTTTTTGTTGAATTTTGATTATAGAATGATGTCAAGTTTACCCGCTTAACCAACGGTTGGCAGACTTCCAGATTTATCTGGAATCTACCAGTTAATATAGAGAAAACATATTTGAAATGGAAAGGTAATTTTCTTTTATAATTTTTACTTTCTGGGTGTTTATTCAACCTAATGCGAATTTTAATTGGACTAACAACACCTAATACTATATGTAGAGCATATGGGAAATCACTTTTTCTAATATTTCTTCACTTTTCCAATCGTTCTCGCCGTATAAACTTTCCTTGGGAGAAAATGAACACAACAAAACAGACAGCTTAAACCAAACGACCCGTTCTCGAGCGGGAACACACCTTGGTTTTTATCTATGAACATTGAAATAAATCCTTTCATATTTCAATTCATTTTTAACACAACTGCTACCATATAGAATTTTACACTTACACTTGTACTAAATTTTTCACAATACACGATCGGTCATTGATATGAAATTTCAAGAAGCAACCAACTTTATAGTTCCAAATTTAAATTTCATTTGCTAGAATTAATCGTATCACTCACCTTACTTGCAATATAAAAATGCCCTCGACTTTCATATTATTGCAATGCCGATTTCCCTCGGGCACCTTGGTTTTGTTGTCTCTGTTAGGGAACACATTTCGGTAGGAACAAAAGTTCCTCCTACTATCATGTATTTTCAATGTCGATTTCCCCCAGACAGCTTGGTTTTGATGTCTCTGTTAGGAAACAC
The DNA here is from genome assembly GCF_029784135.1 of Toxorhynchites rutilus septentrionalis. Lineage (NCBI taxonomy): Eukaryota > Metazoa > Arthropoda > Insecta > Diptera > Culicidae > Toxorhynchites > Toxorhynchites rutilus. Next base: position 59,240,806 of record NC_073746.1, read on the forward strand.
ATTTCGGTAGGAGCAAAAGCTCCCCCTACTTTTATGTATTCGCAATGCCGATTTTCCCTAGGCAGCTTGGTTTTGATGTCTCTGTTAGGGACCCGCCGGATGTCTCAGCAATTCCGAGCAATCAGAAGTGGGTATTTCCGTTAGGATAGGGGTTGAGATTTTTCAATTGTTCGATAGTTAGTTACATGATATATCTTATTTTATTCAAAGTGAAAAATTGTTATAGAGTGTCAAAATCGTTTGATGTAAAAATCTTATCAATTCATCATGAAATGACTGAGCAATAAGCGTTTGAAATTGGACATTTTTCATGATGCGATCGATTTTCTTTTTCAATTTGTACCCCTATATGTTCCCGAAAGACGTCAAAACAAAATAATGTTTCTGCTTGACACGCAAAACTTCGTTCTCTTTGCATCCAGAGAGAACCAAGAACATGCTAGTTATTAACATAATATCATTACACAATATATTAATATTTTGCAACGGCTCTTGACTAATTTCATGAATGGTATATATTTTGACTCATTTTTGCTGTTTTTTACAAAATAATTGGGATATTATTTTGTAAAAAACAGCATGAATGAAAACAAATTGATTAAGGAATGCATTACACTTGGTTCGTTGTGGTTGAACACAATTTTGAAAAATGCAGATCAGCGCTTTTACACTTCATGGCAGCCCTTAGGTTGTCTTACTTACCAGATCCCGACGACATCTGGTTCCAGGAGCTTTCCGAAACAGAAAAATCTGTTGAAGGTTCGGATCTGTCTTTTTGGAAAAAACGATCACGATGCCATATTGTGGGTATATGGTTCGCTATGGTTGAATGCAATTTCGTTTTTTACAGTCTGCTACACAGAATTTTTCGTTTGGAGCTGTTGTCAATTGTCCGAATGACATGATCATTTTACAGGCGATAGATTATTATGTCCTGCATCCAATGGTGTAAGTACCGTTTTGTCTCAAATTCCAAACACTTAAGCTTTGATGGCCATTTAACAGTGTCTCATTACTCAAAATGGTAATTTTTCGCGAAATTAATTTGATTTTTGGATACAATAGAGCCTTATTTTTATTTGACTTCAAAAAAATTGATTTACAAATATATTTTCATGGTGAAAAACTAAAAATTACATTAATCACATTTGTCTCAAAATTCGAACACCATTAATGTCACTGATTCATATTCCAAACACTATTGTCTCAAATTCCGAACAGCAAAAATGCATTCGTTTAAAAAATTCCTAACTTTTGAATAACTGAACCGATCCAGATGATCGATATATCAAATTAAAGCGAATAAGCTAGTTTTTTGTGGAAAAATATTTTACTCGCAAGAAAATGGGAGTTGGTTTTTGTAATGATCGATTGCGTTCGTTTTATCTAGTTTACATGGTTTCGGGAACGAGGGCACTATATATTTTTATATTTTTCCTTCAAAGCTGAGGATTTTTTACATAACACATCCAAGAACCAGAGGTGTGTTTTTTATCGTTTTCGAGTTATTATTTTTCAAAGTTAACATGATTTAGTTTTCAAGAAAAAATTGAAAAAGAATATAGCGCCCTTAGTCCCGAGACCATTAAAACTATAAAAAACAAATACGTATAATGAAATACTACCACTATTGAAGCAGCACGACCATTCTGGCCGGATCTCGCTTCGTGCCACTATTCAAAGGACGTGTTGGAGTGGTACGAAGCCAACGGGGTCACCTTCGTGCCAAAGGAAATGAGCCCGCCCAACGTGCCGGAGCTTCGCCCAATAGAGAAATATTGGGCGATTATGAAGCAGGCCCTCCGGAAGAACCCAAAAGTTGTCAAATCGGAGGCGGACTTCACGAGAAAATGGATTTCTGTTCAAAAAAAACTACAACCTGACGTTGTACAGAACCTTATGGACGGGGTAAAGAGGAAGGTGCGAGCATACGGGCTTGGGCTCGAAGTATGAAGAAAAAGAAAATGCCAAAAGTTGTTTAATAGTTTTCATTTTAACTGTCTAAAATTTTCAAAAGGATCGGTCTACTGGGCGAATTTCTACAGCGTTTTTTCCGTGATGCAATTTGATGTGACACACCCTTTATATACGCATCATGCGATTGATAGGGGCGTTATTTGCATAATTTGTTCTGGATGTTTTGGTTAGAAACAAATTTCGTGTTCTTAGTGGACTTAGTTTTTCTAGCACTTAACATGAAAACAGCAAACAAAATAGTTTAAAAACTACAAAAACTGAGAAAAACAACGATGCTTGTTTTTTAAAAATGTTGCTAGCGCAAACATTTTATCATTAGTTTTGACTGTCACTTTCTTGCAAATGCTTAATATTATAAATTCTAGGCTATATCGATACCTGTAAATGATGTTAAAATGAAGCCTATAATCCAAAGAATGTCAAGGTACTCATTATTCAATTATTTATACCATTAAATTTTAGTGAATTTACATTTCAAATGAAGTGTTCGGAATTTGAATCTTGCATAGAAACTTGATTCAAATTCCGAACACTACTTCAATACTTCCTTCATTTATTATGGTCTCTTACCTGTTCTAGCACTTAATAGGAAATCAGCAAACAAAATAGTTGAAAAAACTACAAAAACTGAAAAATTTACGATGCTTGTCTTTTACGGAATTTGCTAACGCAAACATTTTACCATTAGTTTTGACCACATTCTTTGCAAATGCTTAATATTATAAATTACAGGCTGTATCGATACCTGTAAAAGATGTGGAAATGTAGCCTATATTCCAAAGAATGTCAAGGCTCTAATTATTTAACTATTTATAACATTAAAGTTCAGTAAATTTACATTTAAAATTTGAATTTGGAACTTGAATCATGCAAAGAAACTTGATTCAAATTCCGAACACTAATTCAATACTAATTTTAATGAATATTTCTGCATAAAATATAATTTTTTTTTCATCCTTTTATTATAGATTCTCACCTTCTCTAGCACTTAACATGGAAAAAAGCTAACAAAAAAAATGAAAGAACTTCTTGAATGGCGTTAACGTTCCCTGTGGCACTTTTGCCGTCTCAACGTATGCATTAACTAGCATCTCTTATTAATACTTTTGAGATTTCTTAAGTCAAATTTACGCCTTGAATGTATTCCGAGGGGCAAGCGTGACCACAGTGCAAGTCGAAGGAAATTTCTCTGAGAAAAATCCCTCGGCTAGAACGGGAATCGAACCCAAACACCCGGGATGATAATGTGAGATGCTAACCACTCGGCCACGGGTGCACCGCTAATTATTCAGTTTTTGTAGTTTTTTTATGAAAGAACTACAAAAACTGAATAATTGGCGATGCTTGTTTTTTACGCAATTTGCTAACGCAAGCAATTTACCTTTGGTTTTGACTGTTACTTTTTTGCAAATGTTTAATATTTCAAATTATAGGCTATATCAATGCCTGTAAATGATGTTAAACTGTAGTTCATACCTTAAAGAATGTCAGGGCTTTCATTATTCGATTATTTATAACATTAAAGTGTAGTAAATTTACATTTGAAAATGAAGTGTTCGGAATTTGAGACTGTTCGGAATATGAGACAAAACGGTAACTCAATTTTGAAAAAAAGGGTGCTTGGTTCGTTTTGGCAGAACCCCGACCAAATAGGAAATTTGAATTTTTCATCAAATACACTGTTTTTTATTGAAGAAACTGCATGAACTTATACAGAAGATCCTACATAGGACGCTTACAGTGAAAAACTTATCAACTTGTTGCATGTTCAACGAATTTAAACAGAAGTTTTGCCGGCGCTCGGAAATTGTGATTTTTTACATAAACATGACTCCAAAATTAATATTGAACATTTTTAGCAGCCCTAAAAAATTGAAGAACTGCCAGATATTTTTAGAAGTCTTTGGTTAAACAAAATGTTGAAATGATATTCCAAGTGCGACAAAAAAATATTGTTTGTGGGTGGCAATATAGTTATTACGGCCTTATAACAGGTTAACCAACCACAAACTCTTTAAATTAGTAAGACTTTTGTATGAATAAGACAAAAACTTGAAATAGATTTTTGTTCTAAAAATTTGGCTACAGGGGTCTGAGGTATCACTTACGTCTGGAAAAGAGGTCTATTGCCCAAAATAGTTTGAGAACCCCTGGTTTAGAACAACCAGAAGCCGTTCTATAGTGTCCAAGTTGGTTCGCATTCAGAAGGCATCATACAGTAGTCAACAAAAAAAAATACCATGACTTCAAATACAAACCCTCAAATACTAATGCATTGAGGGTTCCTGCTTTAAATCTTTCAGTCGGAAAAATCAAAATTATGCCACCAGCAAAAAACAGTTCAGTGTTCTCTTCCGATAGAAGTCCACATAATCTCATCAAATTATATAATCCTATTGTATAACCTCGAATAAAAAATCGCCAGAAAAAATTATTGAACTACTCGTGAAAATCATAAAAAGCTTCTGTTTTTCTTCGACGAGTGCGGGATCGATCTTTGATCTTCGCGAACAAAACGAATATAACAATATTTCATTCACACAACAGTCATTACGATTCATCTGCCACAAAAAAGTGTACTGTAATGTTAACGTATCATAACTCAATTCCGTTTGTTGTCGAGCGCCAAAAACAGGAGAGAAAAAAAACAATGGTTCCGATAAAAGCAGCAATTAGATGATCTGTTGCAAATCACTGACCAATGGCTGACTTTTCAAACCGCTCGCCGCCTCCAATTTTATATGTTTTTTCACCGTCGGATCATAATTTAGACCCCGTTCCACCCATTTTTCTCATACAATAACAGTTTTATTTGTTTAGAGGCCGTGTGAAAGCTTTGCTTCGTTCCGCCGGTAGGATGAAAAAGCTGCCAATTGAACCATCCCATCGTTCAAGCCGCCGCCGAGGAAACCGTGACTAAGAAAAATAAAACAAATACCGAAATCGAGCGATATTTTACTGCTACCTACCTGTGAACTAAGCAGCCCCATAACCTTCTCCAGAAAACGTGCCTGCAGTGTAAAACTGGGCAACCGAAGTATTGGCTCGTCCGCCAAATGTTTGCAACAAGCCTTTGTGGGTCCTAATTTAACCGTGCCCAGGCAACGTATTGTAATCAACCATTCCCTAATCGTCCGGACGGAACTAGCCTCCACAATCGGCTTCTGAACTAAAGCGGCTTTCGGAGAGTGCAAATACCAAAGTGCCCGGCTAACGTGAATTAATCAGCTGTTAATTAAAACACTTCTGCTGATGTCGTAAATTACAACCCAAGTGTTTATTGGCGGCGGTGTTCGAACGCTGCTGGCCAAAAATTAAGTTATCTCACAAACTTGGAGCCCGGTGCTGCTCGCTGGAGTGCTGTCACGATGGGAATCAACCGATCTGGCCACAAAAGTCAGTGAAAATTCCATCCGAGTGCTTTCTCATGAACCAAAATCGAACAGGCGGATTATAATTATACGCTTGGTAGGTGATCGAAATAGGATTACATCGAACTGCTAATCGAGCTCGAGAGTTTAGAACTGACGCCGAAACAAACACGGCAAGGGTTGAGTAAGCACCACTAGCACAAGTCAGAAGTAATATTTCAATTTGTTTCTTCATTTGATCTGGTAAAAACAAACATATCGAAAATTATTGGTACACAGCAGACTTAATCATGGAATGATTTATTCTTCGCTCGTTTTGTGCTGATTGTAAATTCCATTTATCAAAAGCAAGATTTATTGTTCTCTCCCGGATCCTTTTTATGAATACTCAAGAAAAGGCGTATTTGGTTTATCGTGTTTCACTCTCTCTTACGCTAAATGGCGATTCAAGAGTGAATGCTTGTGTGTACACGTTTTCTGGATTTTATTTTCCTAAGGGTAGAATTATAGCTTTCTTTTCTGTCGTGGAGATATGTATGCATCCCGCGGAGAAGATGTTGTTAATATCTGCAATCGCAAGACAACGCTAGTTCTGTGTACGATGTTTATGTCGCATATTTGCTATAAGTACGTCTTGGAGCGAGTTAACAATTGGCTCTAATAAAACCAAAATGTGGTAATAAACCTCTCCCATCATCTGTGTATATTTCATTAATCACTATCCGCACAATTTGCACCATTTCCAAACACATCACGAAGTGAGCAAGCACAACAAACAACAACACAACAATTCGTTAAATTTATGACTGTCAACGATTCCCGAACCGTTCAAATGACTCGGGACGAAAATAAAAGGACAGCTGAGAGATCAGTTAGCGCACCCGTTTTCGTCAAATTAACAAACTCCAGCCTCCTTTTTCGGGAAGTGCGAAGAAAATGCACCCCTCTCTGCACTCTCCGCGCGCTCAATTGATGTGGTAGCTTTTGGGTGTTTCTTCGGAGAAATACAAAGGCGAATGCGAGTGCAAATATCCAGCCTGAAAACCAACCGTAAAGGTGTGATATTTTGAGGTTTTGTGCACCGTTTGTTTGCACTTGAGCCATAAAACACTCGGGCCAGAATGATTTATGGTCACCTTTTTCTCGCTCACTCTCTCTCTAGGTGTGCTATTTGCCTCGAAGAGGTCTTTTCTTCGAAAGCTGCTGCCGGCAGATCTGGAAACCCCACAGGGCGAAGGAAGCTGGACCGGTGATTCTGGCTGTGATTTTGTGTGTCGGGCCACCGCAACTACAAGGAAATTTATGAATAATTTCCGCTAATACTCGGTTTCAAACGCATAAAATCATCATAATGTGATTGTACTGTCAAGTCATGATCGCCGGGAAATAAGCAAATTTTATTGTGCCTTCAAAATCCCACAGGAATTATCGAACGAATTGTTCCTGAAAACGACCTCAAATTTATTATGGCATCGAAAAAAAATATTATTATTGTGAAATATATCGAGATGATTTGGCCATTGACTGTGATTCAAGGCCGGATCCATTTCATGATTTATTACATTTTGGGTTATCGTTATGAATCCACTTTTCTTTCCATGTTTCGATTGGATGCAATGCAAGTTCTCATTCGGAAGCAATTTTCCGCAAGTGAAGTATCGGAGTTCAACGTTTCCTTAGTTCCTGAATTCAGACGGAAATAAACCTCCGTGTTTTTGCCTCATACTTATGGTCTCAAGACCTTTTCGAGTCACTTGATGACTTGATGACTCCCAGGTTTTTAACATGCGTCTCTAAGTCCAACTTATTGTGAAGAAGCATGAAATGGTTAGATCCTATAGAATCAAGAATCAGCTGAATTGTGAACATCACGTTGTGGACGGCCCCCTATTCACGATTAGAAGAACGTATTGCTCCAGCAATTACGAATTCTCAACACACCGATATACTGCTCGCAAAGTGACGGATGTGTTGCAAGCAAAGTTGTAGCTTTTTTTTATTGTAGATCAATGAAGAATACCAAATACTTTGAAAAAATTGCGAAGTTTTGCAGCAATGTGAAAAAATGACCCCGTAAAAGCCTGAAAACGGAGTGGCGTAAGCGCTTTTTCCACAACATTTTTCGTAATGGCTGTTTAGCATGATGAGAGTCACATGCATTCATTCTTGTAAGAAATGACTTTTTCAAAAACCTTTGAATGAAATGTTTCAATGGAAAACAGTTCATCCTCATGCAATGCTACATTTTCCATATTCTATTAGTACTGCTACTCAAGCATTCAGAATCCACTGTTTAAAAATCTCGCTAAATATTGAAATTCATAAAATCGAAGTCAGCTTAAAAGAATAATTTATCCTAGATCGAAGTGTATTGCTGTAACCGCATATTTCAAATAAAGATTTCAACTTAATAGTGAAAACTCATCAATTTAATTGTTGATAACAAGGATTTCCCAATAGTGTCTTTTATCTTCAGGCATAAAGGCTCAAAGCTTCTTGACAATGTTTACTCTCCCCGCCAATTCCTCTTTCAGATGAATTTAAACTGAGTTTGGATTGAAGGGTAAATGTCGGATTTGGTGAACAACTGCACTTTTCTAAATTCTTCATCGAAATGCATCTTGTAACAAAACTCAAAACATCCCCGCGTAAACTGTATCTGTTTTACATCGAATAATTTCTGACGACATTATATTATTTAACACGGATGATTTCAATTGCAATTAATTAGTTTGGAAAAAATCAGCACTGTCCCAAATTATTACAATCGGGTTCTCAACTACGTTAGTCAGCTCGACACATTCTACAAGTCAAGGGCATTTTGCATCAAAATACTTTTTTTTAAAATCACGATGTAAAAGAAATCATATCGTATAAAACGTCCATTTGATAATGCTATTTATTAGGCTAGAATTAAGATGCGAAGCATAAGTTGTTCACTTAAATTGTAAAAACTTTGTAAAAAACAAAAACAAAATGAAATATATATATATATATATATATATATATATATATATATATATATATATATTTATGTAAAAAAATTTACATGGTCGGTTTTCGAAATTTGACATGACCATTTCGCGCTACCACGCTATCCTCAATAACGAGCAATATATGCATCGGCAAGGTACAAAACATGTGGTTTGCTGTGTCATCGTGTCAACATCGGTTGCAGTTCAAAAACTGCCTTTCTCAGAGCATGAGCAGAGTTTTGGTTATGTTTTCCATAAGGGCCTTTCTCAAGGCTAGAAACGAATGAAGTCTATAAAACACAAAAACCGAAATCGAATCGGTACAGTATTTATACACTACAGCGAATCAAATACAAATGTCGCGTTCGTTCTGCGAATAATGTAGAAAGAAGATTTATTGAAATTTATGTTCCGTCTGTTTTCCACTTATTGTGCATAAATAATTCACTCATATTTTTTGCATCAGCAAAAGAGCAGACAAAAGTCCTGCTGAATGCTGATATCTTGATTTTATGGTTTTGCTCGATATAAAGGAAAATGACAAAGGAGAAGCAAAGCGAATCATTGCATCACAAGAAAAGAAGCGAATTACACGGGATTCTTTCTTTACGCGATTTTATTCTACGCGACTTTTTTAACGCGATTCCTTCGAAATTTTTTTTCGCTTTTCTTGAAATTACGAGACTTGCCTATCGTCGCACAGTGGGGAATCTCTGGTCATCAGACAAAAAATGAAAATTGCTGTTTCGTAATATTTTTTCCTATCTTCTAGTATGTTCTAAGTGCTTAAATCTCAAAGAGCCTGGCCGGGTAAGGGAGTAAAAAGTGCCTCCAAACCAAATCATCAACTGTATGGCAAATATTGTATAGGGTATTAAGTAAGAAATTTCGGCGGTTTATTTGAACCCCTATGTGGTTTAGCATAGGATCTGTAGTGAAAAACGTACTTTTTCGATTATTTCACGCCATCCTCAAAAGGTTCGTATGTGTCTTTTTTTCTACATTTGGCGTAATTTTTCCTGAATTGCGAGACACAAAAATAATCTTCATCGTCTGCATTATTATTTTTATTTTTTTGAAATCGATTATTTTATTGTATTAAAATAAAATTAATCCGAATGATCTTTCTACAAGGACTTTTTTTTCCTCACAGAGCTCCATCTTACTGCTGACCCCTATGAATTTGGTAAACCATTTAAACCCACTGTAAAGATAATCTCATATTTTTTAAGATACGAGAAAAAAATCTTTGTACAGCGCAATACTCTAAATATACCGACAAAATTTAGACACACACAAAATTTAAAAATAATAGAGCAGTAATGGGTCTCCAAATTCAAAATAAATTGAAAAAGCCCAAAGGCCAACAAATTTTTTTTGCGCGATCCTCTTAAAATTTTAAGAAAAAATTGTGCTACATTTGGAAAAAAAACACATACGAACGCATTTAAATAAAAATGAGTCTCGAAGTTTTATTTTATTCTCAAAATTTCGAAATGCCTGAAAATATATGTAATTTTTTTTTGTACCGCGAAAAACACTCTAAAAATTCTGAAAAAAATCACATACCTAAAATAGACGTAGGAAGAAATTTGAACACAAACTACTAAATCTCAAAATAAAATAAAAAAATTAATTTAAAATAAAAATAAAAATTAATTTAATTTTTTTTTAATATTTGGTTTTTTGATGAAAAAATTGTTTGAAAATATTGATCGATACACCTTAGCAAGATGTACTTTCAGTATTTTTTTTCATATTTTTGTCTCAAAGCTATTGAGAATGGCGTGAAAAAAACGAAAAGGTTTATTTTTCACCATACATCTAATGTTGTAGCATATAAGAACTCAAATATATGGTACTACTGTCAAAATTTCATGTTTAGTACCCTATACAATATTTTCCATACAGCTGGTGATTTGGTTTGGGGACACTTTTTACTCCCGTACCCAGTCACGTCCTTTGGAAATATAAAAAAAATATTTTTTGTACCGCGCAACACTGAAAAAAATCTGAAAAAAATCACAAATATCTAGCCGTACGAGCACATTTAAATGTGAATTATAGTATTACTGAATCTCTAAATCCCAAAATTTTTTTTTCAATATTTCAGTATTTTTTTAGTACTTCAATTTGTGATGAAATATGTTTTTAAAATTTTTTCTTGATACACCTTTGTGAGATGCACATTCAGTATTTTTTTCAAACTTTTATCTCGAAGCTTTTGAGGATGGCATGAAATAAAGGAAAAAATACGTTTTTCACTATAGATCCTATGTTAAGCCACATTGGGATTCAAAAAACCGACAAAATTTCTTATTTTATATCCTATACAATATTTGCCATACAGCTAGTGATTTGGTTTGGGGGTACTTTTTACTCCTATACCCGGCCAAGCCCTTTTCGGCGTTTTTTTAGAGATTTAATGTTCATGAGCATGCAGCATACTTCATAAGAAGGAAGCGGATTGAGGGGATTGAGGCTTGGAGAGGAAAAATGATTTTTTACTTTTATATTTTACTTTATCTATATTTAACTTTTAGAACTTTGCAATATCTTTGGCGATATCTTTCACCATTGGAGAGTAATCCTCGTTTAGATTTTGAAAGTTTGCCTATTTTGTCGATATCTCCGGTAGGGGCATGCATCAGAGATATATGTAAGCAGCATTTAAAGGATAAAAATTGTTATTTATTTTGTGAAAAATTGGAGACATACTACTTTTAAACTTGCATAAACTTCATTCGAAGTTGCACATTTTTTCAACTTTCTAAAGCCTGACATAGCTAATGAGCCTAAATCAATAAACAAAAGATATAAAAAGCCTGACACAGGCGAAAGTGGTACAACTGGAAATTCGAACGCTTGTTTCTCAGCAACTATGCATAACGTATTTTGAATATTTGGGCTGTGTCATTGCTCATTGATGTTTGAAATTGACTAGGCTATGTAAATATGATTCTGTGAAATAAGTTCAAAAATAAGGTCGTCTACTTTTTGACGTAGGACTACGTCTTACTTTAAGGGTGCCAAATCAGAAAACAGGTCACGAGTAGTGCACCGGTAGCCATCGCCACAATCACAAAGATTGTTTGCTGCGAGCCCAATGCGATAGAGATGCGCGTTTAGGTTGTAGTGATTGGACATAAGCCGAGATATCACGCGAATGAAATCACGACCGACATTCAATCCCTTAAACCAAGCTTTCGTCGAAACCTTAGGGATAATCGTGTGTAACCAACGACCGAACTCATCTTCACTCCACATGCGCTGCCAACTAACGAGTGTGTCCTGACGAGGAATCGAGCAATGAGAGGGAACCCATGCTAAGGTAATCTTGAATAATTTTTCGACCAAAACACTCAATAGTCTTATTCTTGTTAGGAAATAAGATGAGCGTTTATCAACCTTCATTGAGCGGATTGCCTCTATTGAGCTGAGACTGTCTGAAAAAATAAAATAATGGTCGATGGGCAATGTTTCAATGATCCCTAAAGCGTAGTATATCGCACCCAGTTCAGCGACAAACACGGAACAAGGATCTTTGAGTTTGAAAGAGGCACTGGAATTTTCATTGAAGATGCCGAAGCCAGTGGATTCGTTTATGAATGAACCGTCAGTAAAGAACATTTTATCAGATCTAACTTTCCCATATTCTGCCGAAAATATCTCCGGAATATAATCGGAGCGTAGATGATCTGGGATTCCATGGATTTTTTGTCGCATGGACAGATCAAAGTTGACAGAGGAATTGCAAAAGTATGGGAAGCAAACTTGGTTGGAGATGCCCGGTGAAGGGTGCACTTCATGGGTAAGGTACTCATGGTATAAAGACATAAAACTTGACTGAGGAGTCAGTTGGAGTAGATTTTCGAAGTTATCAATCACCAATGGATTCATGATCTTGCAACGGATGAGAAATCAGTAGGATAATTCTGTGAACCGAAGAGTAAGCGGGGGTACTCCTGCCAAAACTTCGAGACTCATCGTATGTGTCGAATGCAAACCACCCATGGCTATACGCAAGGAACGATATTGTATTCTCTCCAGCTTGAGAATATGAATCCTAGCAGCTGATCGGAAGCAAAAACTGCCATATTCTAACACTGATAATATCGTTGTTTTGTACAACTGAATGAGGTCTCCTGGATGGGCGCCCAACCATGTTCCGGTTATTGTTTGGAGAAAATTGATTCTTTGCTGGCATTTCTGTTTCAAATACGCAATATGTATTCCCCAGGTACATTTAGAGTCAAAATATACTCCAAGGTATTTGAAAAACATCGAGTGCCTGATCGCTTTGCCGGATAGGTGAAGCTGGAATTGGGCGGGTTCGGGCTCCCTAGAAAAAACGACAATTTCGGTTTTCTCCGTAGAGAATTCGATACCCAGCTTGAGAGCCCACGTGAACAGGTTGTTCAGGGTATCTTGCAAGGATTTTTGCAGAACGGCGGGATTAGTACCCGTGATGGAAATAACTCCATCGTCTGCAAGTTGTCTCAACGTGCAATCTCTAGTTAGACAATCATCTATATCATTGACGTAAAAACTGTACAAGAGGGGGCTTAGGCAGGAGCCTTGTGGCAGGCCCATAAAACTGTATCGAGAAGATTTCAAGCTGCCATGATTGAAAAACATGTGCTTTTCTGAGAGTAAATTGTACAGAAAATTATTCAGAATTGGCGAAAGTCCACGATTATGAAGTTTCTCTGAGAGAATTTCCATGGAAACTGAATCAAATGCCCCTTTGATATCGAGAAAAACGGAAGCCATTTGTTCGTTGCGAGCAAATGCGATTTGGATTTCAGAAGATAGCAGCGCGAGACAATCATTCGTCCCTTTACCTCGGCGGAAGCCAAACTGCGTATTTGACAGCAAATTGTTCGTTTCAACCCACTTGTCCAAACGAAGTAGAATCATTTTCTCTAACAATTTACGAATACAGGATAACATTGCAATCGGCCTATACGAATTGTGATCGCAAGCCGGCTTGTTGGGTTTTCGTATGGCTATCACTCTCACTTGTCTCCAGTCATGCGGGACAATATTCAGCTCCAGAAACTTGTTGAACAAGTTCAGCAAACGCTGTTTCGCCAAGTCGGGAAGATTCTTCAACAAGTTGAATTTAATCTTGTCCGACCCCGGAGCTGAATTGTTACATGAGAGGAGGGCAATTGAGAATTCTACCATCGAAAAATTCTCATAATCGCATTGGAGCGGAATGTCGCGTACGACGTTTTGTGCAGGAACGGAATCGGGACAAACCTTTCTTGCAAATTTGAAAATCCAACGGTCAGAGTATTCCTCACTTTCATTTGTATGGTTCCAGCCACGCATTCCTAGCCGTATTCCAAAGAGTGCTCATAGCTGTCTCCCTTGACAAACCATTGACGAATTTCCGCCAATATCCACGCTTTTTTGCTTTAATCAGACCTTTTAGTTTGGCTTCTAGAGCTTGGTATTTTCGAAACCATTCCACTAATCCAGTTTTCCTGAATTTTTTGAAAGCGGATGATTTTTCAAGGTAAACCTTTGAACACTCCTTGTCCCACCAAAGTGATGGTTGACGACGTCGGAAAGTGTTGGCAGGAACACGTTTCTTTTGAGCTTGAAGTGCGCTTTCGTAAATCAAACTCGATATAAAGTTATACTCTTCGAGTGGAGGAAATTCATGCATTGTAACAAGTGCTTCAGATATTATTTCTGCAAATTTTCTCCAGTCAATATTTTTCGTGAGGTCATACGCAATATCGACTGACTCACGAGAACCTGATTCATTGGCGATCGATAAAATTATTGGCAGGTGATCACTACCGTGGGGATCTTGGATTACCTTCCACGTGCAATCCAGGGATAATGAAGAAGAGCAAAGTGATATGTCTAGCATACTTGCCCGTGCAGGAGGGTTGGCTATCCTAGTTGCTTCCCCTGTATTTAAAACTGTCATGTTGAAGTTGTCGCACAGATTATAAATCAACGTGGCACGGCTGTCATCATAGTGTGACCCCCATGCTGTTCCATGGGAGTTGAGGTCACCTAAGATTAGCCGCGGCTCCGGCAATGCCGCGATGATATAAAAAAACTGATGGCGGCCGACCATGGTTCTTGGAGGAATATATATCGAGGCAATGCAGAAGTCTTTGCCATTGATTTGTGTCTGGCAAGCGACAACTTCAATGCCTGTCATCGATGGGAGAGTGACTGTATAGAAGAAGTGACATTTTTTTATCCCCAATAGTACGCCACCAAACGAGTCATTTCGATCGAGGCGAATAATGTTGAAATCGTGGAAATTCAGCTCGTCGGCTGAAGAAAGCCATGTTTCACAGAGGGAAAATGCATCACAGTTAGAACTATGAACTAAAAATTTAAATTGATCTAGTTTAGGGATGATGCTTCTGCAATTCCACTGTATTACAGTGGTCAAATCCTTGACCTCTTGCACTGAATCAGGCATCGAGGGAAATGAACGCTGCTAAAAAACCACATTTTTCTTTCAAAAATGTTCTCACAATCGGAAGCAAACATAATACTATGCTTTTAAGAGGGTCATTTATATTTAGAGCATTTAAAATGTTGTCCACCAGGTCAGAAAGCGCAAGCAAACCAGATTGTGGCTGTTGCCTCTTTTCGAGTCAAACCCTTTTCGGTTATTACGCCGTCTATTTCGACGTTGCAACAGAGCACGTATACGCGATACTCAATCGCAAAGAGGTCGCAGCGCGTGATTTCGTTCGCTTGGGTCCTGCTTGAGACGACAACTCGTAGTTTGTCTGGCCCCATCCGTGTAATCTCGGTAACTTCGGAAAACTTCTGAGTAAGTTCCTTCGAGATACGAATGACATTGAGAGGTTTAGATTTTCGTCTAAAGTATACAATGAATGGGCCTTTGGAGCCTCTAGGGTATTCTTTTGGACGAAAATCCTGTTTTTCTTCAATGTCCTCATCTTCGGAACTTCCAACTTCATATACAGAAGTTTCTTCCTCAATTTCTGCTTCATCTTCCTGCTCTTCAGGAGGAGGATTGGTATCGGAAATATTCAATGGCGTCGATGGGGGATCCTTCCCGCCCTCAGCCATATCAAAAAAATCGGTCAACTGTTCGATATGAACAGAATATAATGATAATCAAAATAAATAAATAAGTAAAAAAAAATTATAAGGTTATGATGCGAATATTAAATTCAATTTATTTTATGTTAAATAAAATGATAAAATGAAAAAAAAATTCCAATAAAAGTTCAACGGTATATAAGAAATAATGATCACCCCTAATGCCAACGTTTGCCGATTTGGTTAACACAAAGTTGAACAATGGTATAAATCGTGCACAGAAGGTAGAATGAATGATAGGGAAACAAAAGAAAAATAAATTTCTACTTGCCGCGGCTGTGTGGCGTGTGTGATGAATATGTCTGATTTGGATCCTCAGCGCGCACCACTTTAAACTTCGCTCCACTCGCAAGCGCAACCGGTGAAAAAGAACACTATTATTCGATGTGAAAAAAACACCTTTGTTGGATCGATTAAAAACTTGTCCGATCTGCTTGCGAGTTGTCGAACCAATCAATCAGCAGCTAGCCAATCAGATCATATGTCGCAATTAATTTCATGTCAATGTATTGAAAATTTACGTTGAACGTTATTCCGGTGGCTTTTTTCGCAATTGACATAGACTCGGCTACAGTCGATTATATACATGTTGCACCAGCACCATCATTCCACATCATCCAGTTCACTTTGCTTTTGCTGCGCTTCGATCTAAGATTGGACCCCACCAGTGGTAATCCAACTTGGATATCGTCGTGTGGTTTTTTCAGTTCAGTTGAATGAACATTTTTTGAAGTTTTCAGTTGAATGAAATGAATATGCCAAAAGCTCACTATGATATTTTATTGTCTGAAGATTGAAAAGCATCGGTCAACTAGGTAATTTTCTACAGCGTTTTTTTTTTTGTGATGCAATTTGATTTTAATTAATTTATGAGATACAAAAGCAATCATCGAAATTGATTCAAGTTTCTATGTATAACATGATAGTCTGGGATTAGAAATCATAGTAAGTATTGATAATGTAACCATGTTACAGTCGCTATAAATCATTGTAGGCGCGTGACAGTCTGATCGCATAGGAATATTGAACGAAGACTGGAAATATATTAACATTGAAAAATCATAACTCAAAAACGATAAAAATCAAATCTCTGAGTATTGGATTCGTTGTGTAAAAAGACCTAAGCTTTAATAAATATTATAAAAAAATTACGAGAAAGAGGGCGCTGTATTTTTAAATATGTTTTCTTGGTTTAGAGTCTAAACCATGTAAACTATAAAAAACACAGACAATCAATGACTACTAAAACAAAATTCAGCAAGTGTAATACTTTCTAAAAGAAGACTAGCTCATTGACTTCAATTTGAAATGTCGATCATCTGAATTGGTCCAGAGGTTCAAAAATTATGAGTTTTTGAAAAAAGTAATGTCAATAGTTGAATATAAAATAATTTTTTAGTCATCTTTCGAATGAAGTGATTATCATACCACTCCGTTCAGCCTGCAAAGAGGTATTGACGTTCAAAACCTTGCACTCCAAATTTTTCGAAACATTGAACTTACACCTCGGTCCCGAAATGAAAGACGTAGTCCTACGTCAGAACAACAGCTTTCAAAAAAATACAAAAAAATATGCCGCTCTCTATCTCTAAATCATGTAAACCATAAAAAACTAATACGATCAATAATTAGGGAAAAATCGTTGTAAAAAAACTCGCGGTCAAAACCGTCGACAAAGCTAAGAGCTTGTTGCATCAGAACAGATCCGCAACTAAAGCAGCAACTAAAAGTATCGAAGGTGTGCTATTCACATGTACAGAAAATGAACAAGTTCCAAGTTTCGCGCAACGAAAACAAGCAACAAGCAACAAAGCCAAACACTGATGGCTAGAAGCGACTCTTCTCTTTTTTCGCATGCTTTGCCATGACTCGGATGGTTGTGTTAATTGCAATGCCAGATTCACTTCAAAATACAAAACACAAAACGAGCAGAAGACGCGACCTTTGTTGTTTCGGGCACAGAAAGATTCTGAGAATTTTCCTCAGAGGAGATGCAATACTTATACGCTATCGACAGCTTACTTACTATGCAAGGGTGGAGTTTACTTCGCAAATATTCTTTTTTCGCTATCCCCATTCGTTGTTTCTATTCTAGCGGCTGCATAAGTTGCCCGATATTGACAGCTCTGTCCGGAAAGGCACACAACTGTACAGAACAAATGTATGGGGAAATGGGAATGCTTTCAATTTTCACCAATTTAAACCATATACAGACTATAGGATTGTAATGCATAGCATATCAAACAAATCTTAGAAAATTCCCTATTCTATTGGTATGCAAATCGTTAAAATCCCTTCGCAGCAAACATAGTTATTAACGTTAACTTTATTTCATAAAAACGTGACCTGTTTTCTGATTTGGCACCCTTAATGTAAGACGTAGTCCTACGTGAAAAATGGGAGGAAATATATTTGTCTGACCATCCTAAAATAGAAAAGATCACCATAATAAAAAATATCTGAACGAAATAAATGCCACTAAGTGTATTGGAGTTTGGGTGGGGGTTTGTATCGTAGTCAAATTGGTTACGCGTTCGCTTAATAACCGATCGATCGTGAGTTCAAAACTCAGGGTCCTCAATTACCCATCTTTGTGTTGTTACAGAATAACTACGACCACGAAACAATCATCAGCGATGAAGATCGATCCACGGTCGAAGTAAGATCGATTCATCCATACAACCATGGTTGCCAACTGTAATTTTCAAAAATCAGGAAGTATGGAATTAAAAATCTGGAAGAAATCATTGAGTTGTCCGGAGAGTTCGTGCCGATTTTCAGGGAAACAAAAGCATAATTTTCATAGACAGACTTACATTACAGTTTATTTTTATTTTATCCAATTTTATTCTTCATTTTTATTATTACCTTTATTATTAAAAAAAATCAAATGAGGAAAGCAAATTAACAAATCAGTTGTCAAATCAGGTATTCGAATGTTTCAAAACATATGAATACAATTTATTTTTCATGATGGTATATTTATACATACAGTAGTATACAGTAGTTTTATGGTATATTTTTACGGAATCACATGTTTTAAAGGATTAAAAAATACACCATCTATTGGTGTCAATGCGTCAATGCCTAATTCGAGCTATCTTTGAATTTATCACCAGATGATTATTTCGCACGTATTCAGACCTTTTCTGGATTATAACACTTACAAATATTGTAAACATGATCCTTTCACACCATTTGTATCAGATTTACATAGCTAAACCATTAAATTAACGCATTTTGATGAACTCAATTCTGATCATGAGTTGTCCAATTCAATAATGTTGTTTTGTCCACATGATTTCTATGACAACCGCTTGGCGCGCTGCAGTTTGTTTATTGTGTCCTTCGCACATAGCAGAAATGAAGTTTCTCTGTGTTGAGTGTGTTCAGGATAACACTTTTAAAATGCCCAAGAATAGGCAATATTCTGAAGAAAGCCTAAATTATGAATGGATCAATATGATGACAGTAAACTCAAGCAATGATAAATGCAACATCTACATGTGAATTCGAATGTTTTCATTCAAAAATAGTGATTTTTAAAACCGGACAAACCATGATCATTTTTTGGACAAACCATGATCAGAGATGGTCAAGCCATTCCTTTTTGAGGAAAATCATTAAAAAACATAAAAATTTAAATGATTTCAACACCTTATGGTAGTATTAACAACTAGAGACTTGGGGCTATTCAACAAACCCAAACTCGTATCGATTATATGTGATTTTCATGAAGAAAAATCGATTTGCATTTACTAGTTGCGTAAAAACACCCCAATTCGGACAAACCAAGATCATTTACCCTAGGTGAATAATTGAATGTTTTTTTTTTAATTTGATATTATTGCTTTCGATTTTAAATATATTCAATATAGTTTAACCGCGAATATAGTTTAATATAGTCTGCGCGAATAATTGATTATTGATTCATTGCAGACATCGTCACGACTTATTCTGCAATTAATGATCTAATCCTAATATCTAAGAACTATTTACAATTGAATTTGAAACAATTGTTTCATTTTCTGATGAGAAACGCAGATCAATAAAGAGAATGATTCCAAACAATATCCCCCGGCTGCTAAATACAATCCTTCATGCATTTTTCTGGAAAAATAAAATACGCCCTAACAGAAAACAGAAAAACAAACAGAATAACAGAACGGCTTCTGCTGCGAGCCTGTCTTAATGACGACCATACAACAGCATTTGGCCCTTCGATGCCACCGTTCCGAGTCATATCAATCCCTTATTTCCAGTATTTGCTTATGTTAATTAGTCGACGCATATTGTGGCCCAATTTCCCAGCTGTTACTGAAAGTACCATTTTATCGAACGCACGATGTATGATGAGCATAAATATAAAACAGAAACAAATTAATGTCTTCTCCGCCTGACGGTGTTTCAATTGGATCGAGTGTAGTGAACTTGCTACCCCATGTGATTGTGTGCATTCCGATCAATTTTTGCCGAGGAGTCCCTCATTTGCAGTACCGCTCAGACAAAGGTATGCACAATGCAATTACGACGCCCGGATAAAAGGCTTAAAATTAACGCCCAGAGGTGTTCGGCTTAAGGAGTCAAACTAATTGAAAAAAAATATCTTTGGCTTTCTTTTTTCCGGCTACTGGTTTTCCGCCGTAAGGGAATGCTGCTGCAAGCGTCTCCCCGGAGAGCAGAGAAGCATGGCACGATTTTGCTCCCGAGCCCAGAAAAACCATCGAGGACCAAGTGCTGCCGTCAGATTACGAAACCAACCGAAAACCGCACGCACGCACCTGAACGCACGCCATCTCTCGGCTGACAGAGGACCCACTTATTTACGCTTACGAACAATTTCATTAAATTAATTTGATAATTCTTTGTTTCAAACGTTCTTGTGTCTCCTTTTCTCTGTGGCTCAGTCTCCGTTGAGGTTTCGGTTGTTGTACCCCCGAAGGAAAGAAACAACTCCCCCAAGGGGAAAAAATATCTTTTTGGAGAATTAGTTCTTTGCATATTAATCATTATAATAGTGCGATTGCTTTTCGGATGCCTACTCTTTGGTCAATGGCCAGTGTTTGCCCAAGGTTCAGCAACATGTGACGCACGAAGGAACATGTTCCATTACTGGAGGAGTTTGTGGTTTTTCACTTCATGGAGCACCAATCACAAACACACCATATTCTCCATATTTTGTCACCGAAGGCAACACAATAATTTGAGAATTTATTGCCTCCAAAGCTCGATGAATAATAATAAAACAAAAAAAAAAGCATATCCCATTCCAAACCTCACCATGAGCCCGAGTCGAATTGCCAAACCCAACGTGATATTGAACTGGACATTTGCGGCATAGAAATGATGAAATTAAGTTTGACTACTTGACCGCCCGCCTTGCCTCAGCTCAGAGTATGCTACCTCCCTAAAGTTATGGTTGCTGCTGATGCTGCGTTACGTTGCCAAACCGATGAGGTCCGCCGCAGCGATGGCCCCAAGAAAAAGTATCATCCCTACTGATTTCATTTTTCAAGTGGCAATTTGGATGAATACATTATTTCATAAATGTTTTATCTTTCCAATGGCCTTTTATTCTCCTTTCCCAGCCACTGTCATTGTGGATTTGCGGATTCGCCTCCCTCCTCCCACAAACAATCAGCAACAACCAGAAATCGGTCCCAGTGTCCAGTTTTCCTTGTGGACTGTGAAGTCTCCGATATGGGAGTACAAAAAAAACGGAGCGAAAAGATGATGAAGAAGATATCAGGATTTCGTAGATCATCGTCCCCTTCCCGGGCGGACCGCATTAAAACGTGACCGCTATTGGACTGGACAGTTCGTTCTGGTCGTCGGGAAAATGAGGGGTTTGAGAGAGGGTAGAAGTTTCTAATTCGATTTAACGACAAGATGGAACGTCAGGAGGATTGTTTCGGTATATTCTCCCTTCGGGTCAATTTGCTGAATCGGGGATTGTTGGTCGAAATAAAAAATGAAACGATGAAAAATATGATTAGAATTGCGGAATTTTATGCTAATCTAGCCCGAGAGCTATGGTGCAGTGGTTGTAAACCATATATTTGAAATTTGCTAAAATCATTGTTTGAATTGGAGAGTGTTTTTCTGTATTTGATCAGATGGGTTCATTTGAAATAAAAAGTAAAAGTAAAGGAAATCGGGGCTTACGAAAAAAATGTTGATGCCAAGTGTCTTAAAATTGCATGAAACGCCGAGATCTAGTGTCATCTCGAAATTATTTTTTTTCAAACATCGACACTGGGGTTAGTTTTTTTTTCGGAATACGAAAAGAAACGTATGGGTACCAATAAAAATAGTTATCTCGATTTTTCATTCGGAACTTGCTGTGAAATGTTGAAATTGCACAACGAGAATGATTTGCTAGTCCCAAGCGTCATTCTGAGTGTTCTTTGTGCAATTTGGTTGGTTCAGGTCAATCACGGAGAGCACCTACGAATTGTACAGTCTACCCAAGCTCAAGCTCAAGCTCGGAACTTGCTGTGAAATGTTGATTTGCACGATAATATACCCTTTGCAAAATAATAGCAACTCAAATTTTAACGTCTTCAACACTAAAAATTAAAGTTCGAATGAGCTAATATTTGGCATAGGGTATATTATCGTGCAAATCAACATTTCGTAACAAGTTCTGAATGAAAAATTTATATAATTATTTTTATTGGCACCTAAAACCATATGTCTCGTCTCGTACTCCGAAAAAAAACCCATTTTATTTCACATTTAACATTTTTAACATATTTAACATTTTTTATAGGATAACTTTTTTGTAATTCTTGGGTCGATTTTTTTTCCCATACATTCTTCATTGGCACCCTATTATTCTCGCTGAATGTAATTTACCAAATTTGCCATTGAAAATAATTGCTTAGAATATACAATGATGTTGCTTCAACTGACGTCTGTAACAATGTAACAGGTAACGAATCAAGGACCTATGCATATGAACGTAAATATTAAAAGTAATTCGATAATTTTAATTTTAAATAACTACAATAGCTTATAAATACTATTTATTTTCAAACAAAGGAACAAAGTTTAATTTTTTTTAATGATGATGGTCCCACCTCATTCCCCTACAAAGGTTTGAGCGGAACGGGTTATCTTATTGATAATAATTATATTACGGTATTTATATTATTCATCAACTAACCAGTAAGCAAATTAAATTGAAATAAAAACGGACTGGTTATTTCGCAGATATAGATTACTCGAAATCGAAAGAACAATTTAAGCCATTATCTGATCGTATTTATTCCATGACATGTCGAGAGAATTTCCAACCCGGGAAGACCCTAGACTGATCGGGAATTGAACCCAATGCCTATGTCAGTATTAGCCATGAATTTACAAGGGAAATCCCGCTTTATCAGATCCCCGGCCACGGCCTGCAATTGCGATCGTTTCCGAGTTCTAGTAGCTGAGCAAACCCAAGTCTAATTCTAGCCGATACTTCAGGCCCATTCTTTTACATACCCCAAGGCATGTCAAGAAAATTTTCAACCCGAAAACATCCTTGGCCGATCAGGAATTGAACCCAATAGCCGATACTTCAGGCCCTACATCCAACTTGGAGTATAAACGTATCAACCTGAAATCTGCAATGAGATCCGCCATAACACAGAAAAATCTCGTTATAATTATCTGTTGAAAGAATGAATTTACGAGTATTCCGGTCGAGCTATCCCTAGCTTCATTCCGTTTTCCACATTGAACCCCTTAGAATGGTTTTATTTTATTCCCGAAAAAACTACTTTTGCTTATGCTCGCTCAAACGCGGGCTCAAACTATTGCAGACTTCACAATTATTTTTTTGTCAATTTAATTGAAGAATTGAATTGAAATAAAAACAAAACCAATCAATATGATCATCATCATAGTCTTAAGATAAAATGAGTAAAAATTAAAAAAAGGACACACTCACACACAAAAGACAATACATTATTCATTATATGAAATCATGATGATGGTCCCCTTATAAAAGTTTGAGCTGAACGAGCTCTTGTTGATAGTAATATTTATATCGAAATTTAGTGTACTATACAACTAATCAGTTAGAATATTATAAAAAAAAACAAAAAAAATACGAACTGGTTATAACACAGACATAGATTCCTAATCGAAAGAACTACTTAAATCGTCATCATGACGCATTTATTCCATGGCATGTCGAGAGAATTCCCCACCCGGGAAGACTCTAGACCGATTGGGAATTAAACCCGATACCTATGTCAGTATTAGCCAAGAATTTACAAGGAAATTCCCGCTTTATCAGATCCCGGCCACGAATTCAAACAGCTGAGCAAACCCATGCCTAATTCTAGCCGATACTTCAGGCCCATTACTTATCTCAAGGCATGTCAAGAATGTTTCCAACCCGCAAAAATCCTTAACCGATCAGGAATTGAACCCAATACCTATGTCAGTATTAGCCTCGAATTTACAAAGGAATTCCCGCTTCATTGGATACTCGTCAACGGTCTGTTAATCGTTTTCGAGCCAGACAGCTGAGCAAACCTAAGCCTAATTCCAGCCGATACTTCAGGTTCTACATGCAACCTGGAGTATACACGTATCAACCTGAATCTGCAATGAGATCTGCCACAACACAGAAAAATCTCGTTATAACTATCTGTTGAAAAGATGAAATTACGAGTATTCCGGTTGAGATATCTCTAGCTTCACTCCGGTTTCCACATTATACCCCTTGGAACGCTTTTATTTGATTCGTGAGAAATTTGATTATGTTCAGTCTCATGCTTCTCTATGTGTGTAAACGCGCGCGGGCTCAAACTATTGTTTAAATTCAAATTTGTATGTACGACTAACGAGAAAAAAAGTACTATAACATAACCTCATCATCATAGTCATAAGATAAGAAACACAAATATCCGTTATAACTTCGTCATCTTACATGCTAACATTGATTAACATTGATTCTATACTGGATTACAAATCCAAATCATACCTCAAAAACTCTTTACAAATACTACGGAACGTTCGAAGACTTGTTGCTGTCTTTGCTTCATTTGGTAATGTATTGTAAAGCCGATATCCTTTGCAAAAAAGTCAATTTTGGGTACAGGACATTCGAAAGTTCATGGTTCTGAGTTCATTTGCTCGTCTTGTGTTATGTCGGTGCGTATCTCTCCCATACGTCATAGTGTTTTGTAGATAGTTCGGTGTCATACCGTTAGTCATCTTATATATGAACGTAAATGTGCAGTACTTGCAGAAATTCGAGCATAAATCTTCGAGGAGTTAGTCGATCACATCTCAATTTAAAGCGCATCCCCTTGTTTTGCACGGTTTGCATTCTTTGCATTTGCCTCTTATTTGCAAGAAATAGCACAGATGCACAATAATCAAAATGTGGAGCAATTAGTGCTTACATTAGAATATACATTTAATATGTTTTCAAGATCAACATATAAAATTCATACACTCAAACAAACAAATTTCATATTGTTTGCATATTTTTGTCGGATTGTGTGAAAGACATTACTGTTTTACACTTGTTTTACACTTTCACTCATTTTTAAGACGTAATTTGCGAAATTGATATGTTTATCTTTCCGTTTTCGTTTATCACAACTTTGAATCATTGAACAATTCCACGCCAAATCAATACGACCTCCTCCGATTTTTTTTAAACTTGGTACTTATGATGGAAGCTTCCCAAAAACAAAATTTTCATTATCATATGACCAATTAAAAATACAACTTATTTTTGAAAATGGCGCAATCGAAATCATCGATCTTCCTTTAAAAAAATCGTAACTCGAAATCCAGATGTCTGATTAAAATATGAGGTTCGACAAAGTTGTTGGAAAATGAATTAACTATTAAGGAAAAATAACATTTCAAATGCACTGTTAAAATATCTTACTCAAAAATTGAATTTGATAATAAAAACTTTCATATCTCAAATCCCCCCCCCCCTTCGATATTTTTTTTTGTATATTTTTAGTGGAAATCCCTTTCAATTTAACAAAGTTTGACGTACAGTGGTGCTGTGGTAAATTCACCAAAATGGAGATAAGTATTTATGAAAATATATGAAATTTCAATACTTTGTAAATCGAAACAATTCAAGAAAAGTAAAATAAATAATGAAATCTACATACAATTTAACATGAAAACCTACATATAACATTTTGTTCTGGGACCAACCATTCTCGAGATATAACCATTTTTTATAGTGAAAACGATGTCAGTGAAATTTCTATACGATGTCGGAACATTTACTACTTGTTTTGTTTTTTTTTTTGTTATTTCCATCTTATTAGAAGAAAAAAAACAATAGATAAAAAATAATAATATTTTTCGACTTTTATTTATTTGAGCAATTATTTATATTTCAGGTTCTTCTTTGGAATTAAAATATACCTTAGTTGCTAGCTTGTCACCAGAAATAGGTGTAAATGAATGATATTTATGAGTACCAGGGATTGAACTTCTCTTCAGCTAATTTATAATTATCTTTAGAAACATAACAAGGATTTTTTAGTTTTAAAATTCTGCTTACAATCAATGGCCCAATCATAAAGTTCTTTTGAATTTTTCAGCGGATGCTCATGCTGCCTTCCGAAACTAGCTCTTCTTGCCATTCGTCATTCAATTTCTAAACTAGAGCTTCTCGTAAATTCACATAGACTAGCAAAGTTTTTTCTATTCTTGTACTGAGAAGTAGCACCATCTTATATATATATATATATATATATATATATATATATATATATATATATATATATATATATATATATATATATATATATATATATATATATATATATATATATATACTTTTTATAGATGCAGTCGATTCCAAATGCCCCAATAACTTCGATAAAGACAGCTGTACTGCAACGGCATCATGTTTCAAAACCTCCGAAATTACAAGAAGGCTCAAGTTATGTAGTGTACCATTATCATTGCAATAAACTACAAACGGGTGTATTGTGCACTGGGAATTATTCCAATGATAGCTCTGAACCTCATCTTGCAAAACGAAAGAAAAACTTTCGGAAAAATCGCATATTATTAAAACTTCTTCTTCTGCCAAACATTGTTTTCTTGTTTTTGAAAATCTTACTTGTTTATTTTTAATGAAATCGTGATGTATCAATTTTTTTCTATTTTCTTCACAAAACATGAGCAAAATTGAAGACATTTTATTCAATTCAATTTTACACCTATCAGTTGACACCCACTGCTCAAAAGACACCTTTCAATTGAACTTGAAAGATTTTTTTTTCCAAATGATGATACATCATTACAATTCACACAAATACTATATCCTTGTGCAGAATTTAGTGGAGTTTTTAAAAACTGCCTTTCGATTTGCGGTGCGATGGTTGTTTATTGAATAATTCATCATCAAATCCGAAGGGATAATTTTTCATTCAAACTGAAATATCTCAGTATGGGAAGGTCCTACAGGAACGGTTAATTGGATTTGCTGTTAATTTGGTTAGCAAAAAAAAATGTGTTAGTCCAGAAAATGTTTTAAAAAAACAGAGAATAATCGATTTTTCATTTCTTCCCGTTATTGTTGCCCACTACCCTTACACACACCAAGATAAAAATATGTACGTAAAATATTCTAATATCTGAATTTTACCTTCAAAATGATGTACATCCTATCATTATTCGTTGATTTTTCACGAAGTTACAGCATGTCACTAAAAATTTCCGACTTTGCACTCTGTTCCTCTATTTTTTTTGTCGAGTGTGTATCGAAAATGGTCAGTCTTAGGACAATAAATTTTGAATAGTTCTTCATGCAAAATTGCGTCTAGAATAGGTTTATTCCGTTACTTTTCTTTTTTTTTATCCCATTTATATATTTTATTAGGCTCAATTGCATTTTTATCTGTAACAGAGCCGGGTTTTTATCGTGTACATGTACATATGTTTATGTTTCTATAAATTTTAAATTACACAGTAGTAGTAGTAGCCATCTAGGCGTTAGGTTTTCTGTTCCATTACATTATGGTAAATTACACTGTAGTAGCCATTTAGGCGTAAGGGCATTCTACCTGTTCTTGCATTGTTCAGCAGACCGGACAGCGGAGACAGTTGATATTGATCATTGTTGGGTTATTTATAGAACAGCATCCCGATGTTTCTTGCAGAGCAAGGCAGTTGTATGGATGAATCGATCTTTGTTCCACCGTGGATCGATCTTCATCGATGATGATGGTTGCGTGGACTTAGTTATTCTGTAACAACACAAAGATGGTCAATGAGGGCCCTGAGTTTGAGTTACTTTTCTTGTAAAGCTAAAATTTCACTAAGTACTGAAATTTCAAATATTTTCAAAAATTCGTATCTCCACTTAGGAGAGTTTACCACGGCACCGCTGTACATCGAACTTTGATGAATGGAAGGGGCTTTCTAATAAAAATATACAAAAAAAAATATCGAAGGGGAGGTGTTTTAAGATATAAACGTTTTTAATATTAAATCCTATTTTTGAGTGTGGTTTTTAACAGTGCATTTGAAATGTTATTTATCCTAAATAGTTCATTGATTTTCCAACAACTTTGTCGAACATCATATTTTAATCAGACATCTGGATTTCGAGTTACGATTTTTTGAAAGAAAGACCAATGATTTCGATTATGCCCTGTTCAAAAATCAGTCGTAATTTGGATTGGTCATATGATAATGAAAATTGTGTTTTTGGGAAGCTTCCATCATAAGTATCACGTTTAAAACAAAATCGGAGAAGGTCGGGTAAAAATTTGCTGTTTTTTGGCTGATTTGGCGTAGAATTGTTCCATTCAAAATAACAGACGCTGACAGATGATTTCACA
Source organism: Toxorhynchites rutilus septentrionalis (assembly GCF_029784135.1). Lineage (NCBI taxonomy): Eukaryota > Metazoa > Arthropoda > Insecta > Diptera > Culicidae > Toxorhynchites > Toxorhynchites rutilus. The sequence goes on from NC_073746.1 coordinate 59,269,078, forward strand.
CACACATCGGTATTATATATCTTGCAGTGATATACCAATGTTGAAATATTGAGTTTCAGAAGTTGATAGATTTTCGAAAAAAAGTACGAAACTTCCGTATGAAATTTCATAAGCTTGGACGTAATGGATTGATACTTTGTCAAAATATTATTAACTAGCTAACCCGGCAAACTTCGTCCCGCACATTTACTTGATTAATTCTCGAGTAATGCAGAAATTTGTGTTTTATTTGTATACCTCATTCGTGAGGAAAACCGAATTATAGCTACCAGTAACCAACGAAATTGCAGGAAAAAAACAGGAAGTGGGTTATATCTATGGTATAACCGCAAGGGTGACGTAGGACTATCGTTGATTTAGGGATCATTTGTTTGAAGTTGAATCTAAATCCATCCTGAATGAATGAATAAATAAATATTTGGGTGGCTTCAAAAACGAGAGCATTACGTTGGAGGCTCAAGGTTATATGCATTCAATATTGGATACAAAAAACCTTGTTCTGAAGAATAATCTTCAGAAGCTTTCCTGTTAACTGTACTTGATTGAATAACCAGCAAACGAAAAGAGTTGCGCGCGTGTATGTGTGTGTGTGTGGCGGCTGCTTCAATGTCTTCCCGAGGAACCGTATTTCGATGCTCTCTTGGTCACCTTCTCTTTTCCTTCTGATCGATCGGCTTTTCTGCGCTCCCTCACAGTTAAAACAAACTGATTGCATTTCAGGTCAGGTCAGGCCAGATAATGAATCCCTCGATACCTCGCCGTTCAGCTCGTTCAGTAACGATGTTGTCTTGTCGATGTCCTCAGGCGTCGTGCACAAATTACGTAACGCTAAAAATTCGGATCTTGAACCCCCTCCCCCCCTTACGTAACGCAATTTCCTATCTCTAATAAACAGAAAGTAACGCAACATCTACCCCCTTCCCCCTTATCGCGTTACGTAATTTGTGTACGACGCCTCACGAAAAATGAATGGGTTTCACCACCAGAATATCATTTAAGTATGCTTTTCGTGCGTGATTGAATCGAGAGAAGGTGTGGTTTACGATGGCAATTTGGAAGGCAAACTAGAGGAGAATAAACTCTCTGAGTATGAAAATTTCGGCGACTGAGCAATATCGATTGAAATTATATAATTTTCGCGATACGAAACAATTTCCGTTGCGCGCGCATACAATATTAGATACGAAAATATCCTACTGATGGGAAAGAATAATCTTCCGAAGCTTTCCAGCTAATTACACTTGATTGAAAAATTACGAAATCAAATGTATTTGGTCGCTGTGTTCGCCATATAATTAGAAAACATTAAAATAAACTCTTTCGCATGAATGTATTTTTCAATTCCGAGGGAACTGGCAGATTGTTTTTCAGCAACGATTAGATCTTTCCGGAATTTTCTCGATGCTGTATGGCATCCAAACGAAAATTCTCGTTTCAGTTTGGCCTGCAAAAAACTTTTCTGAACTCTAATCCATCAAATTGGGAGCCCTAAAAAGGGCCGTTGATTATATGCTAAGCTAATATAGCACGCTCTCCTCGGATACGATGGGCCAGCTGGATGTTCTTGGGCATGATGTGACGCGTTTTGCATGGATAACACACAAATTGGTATCTTCGAATAGGACTCCTGCAGCGTCATAACCGCGGAACTTTGGAAGCGCAAGTCGGTTTTGAAATCCTGAGCAATTCAATGAACCAAATGCTGCAAAGGTAGCTTGCGGATCACCAATTCGGTCGACTTCTGATAGCGACGAATTTCGGTCGGCTTCTTAATCAGTACGGAGAGGTATGCATGTGCGCACATTACACCGATTCCGTTGGGTCGGTGTTTGCACCAGTAGCCGATCCGACCAAACTGTCGGCTGAAGAAAAGTCTGTATAGTGCGGGGGCTCTAATTGAAGTGTACAGCATAATGCATAGACGTAAGTATGAGCTTCCCCATCTCACATTCCAATAAGATTAATGGGCTTCCAAGTGGGCGCGCTGCATACGGATACGAATGATTTCAATAACCTGTTTTCGAAGCTATCATTAAGCTATTGAAACAATTTTTCGACTCAATAAATAGCAATCATATAACTCTTGGACATTTTATCTTTTGTACGAAATTATTATCATACTGTTCCGTTGATCCGAAGCAGAATGAATCACGCTTAAAGAAGGAATGGATTTTTTCTTGGAATTTACACAGCAAAAATAATGCCCTTTCCCAACAATTAAAAACGACAAACGGTAAACAGTTTCATCAAAATGATTTCTTCGATATGGGGATATATTCACTACATCATGTCATATATTTCATATTCTTCATTATGATATCCATATCCATGGCACCTATCGGTATCGAATTATCATCGACACCACGAATTTCGCTAAATGCTCCTTTCAGTTCGTCCTGTAAAAATCTTTTCTGAACTCTAATCCATCAAATTGGGATCCCTGAAAAGGGCCGTTGATTATATGCTAAGCTAATATAACACGCTCTCCTCAGATACGATGGGCCAGCTGGATGTCCTTGGGCATGATGTGACGCGTTTTGCATGGATAACACACAAATTGGTATCTTCGAATAAGCCTCCTGCAGCGTCATAACTGCGGAACTTTGGAAGTCGGTTTTGAAGTCCTGAGCAATTCCACGATCCAAATGCTGCAAAGGTAGCTGCGGATCACCAATTCGGTCGACTTCTGATAGCGACGAATTTCACGCAAAGTTCCCGGTCGATAGCGATGTGGCTTCTTCACCTATCTTGCTGCTGGTGCGCTTATCCGAGCTGCTTTCATGTGCCTTACCACCGAAAGACTAACGAGCTGTCTGCGAAAGACTAACGAGCTCGAGTCCTCACGGTGCGAGAGTAGAGTAAGAAATGAACGAAAGCAAAGGAAGCGTCATTTTATAAACCATAAAAGTATAGAATCTAAATCCCACCCTTATTATATTCGTGAGTATACAGTAAGCTTATACAATAAAGAGGGTGGGGTTTACATTCGATTCTTTTATGTTTTATAAAATGACACTTCCCTTGCTTTCGTTCATTTCTTACTCTACTCTTGCACCGTGAGGACTCGAGCTCGTTAGTCTTTCGGTGGTAAGGCACATGAAAGCAGCTCGGATAAGCGCACCAGCAGCAAGATAGGTGAAGAAGCCACATCGCTATCGACCGGGAACTTTGCGTGAAATTCGTCGCTATCAGAAGTCGACCGAATTGGTGATCCGCAGCTACCTTTGCAGCATTTGGATCGTGGAATTGCTCAGGACTTCAAAACCGACTTGCGCTTCCAAAGTTCCGCAGTTATGACGCTGCAGGAGGCTTATTCGAAGATACCAATTTGTGTGTTATCCATGCAAAACGCGTCACATCATGCCCAAGGACATCCAGCTGGCCCATCGTATCCGAGGAGAGCGTGCTATATTAGCTTAGCATATAATCAACGGCCCTTTTCAGGGCTCCCAATTTGAAGGATTAGAGTTCAGAAAAGTTTTTTACAGGCCGAACTGAAAGGAGCATTTAGCGAAAATCGTGGTTTCGATAATAATTCGTTACCGATAGGTGCCATGGATATGGATTTCTTAATGAAGAATATGAAATACATGACATGATGTAGTGAATATATCCGAAGAAATCACTTTGGTGAAACTGCATTATAAAATTATTTGTGTACGAATGCCGCAATCGATAGTCGACTCTAATTTGCGCTGGGTAATTTCCTCGGAGGACTCAATTCCTCCTTTGAGCATTAAGAAACTCTTTCTGGTAAAACGAAGTGGTATGAATCACATTATTTGAATGATAGAATGAAGAAGTTTTCTGCCAATTTCCTTCAACCTCCAAACATATCTTTCTCCCGTTTGTCGTTTTCGCGTTCGCTAATCTTTTCTCACAACACCCATTTCTCGTTTGAGAAATTGTTGAGTAAACATTGTTTGCCAGTGCGCGTAGAGTGGGAATTCCTAAAGATTCATTGCACCTCTAATAAATTGCCGAAAGACGTGGTCTTAGGTTGATCGCACTTGATTGAAAAAATCCAAAACGAAATGTATTTGGTCGCAGCATTATATGAGTAGAAAGCAAATAATCGCTCGAAAATGACTTGATTTTAGCGATGATGTTTCACGTTTTTCATGTTACGCATCCAATATTGGATACGAAAGTTTTCCACTGATGGGAAAAAAAATATTCAGAAGCTTTCCTATTAATTGCGATTGATTGAAAAATCACAAAACCAAATGTATTTGGTTGCAGTGTTATATGGATAGAAAACATTAAAATAAACTCTTTCGCATGAATGTATTTTTCAATTCCCAGGGGAACTGGCAGATTATTTTTCAGCAACGAGAATTCCGCGCGTGTATATGTGTGTGTGGCGGCCGATGTTTCAAGCGGAACCGTGGCATCACTCTCCTCCTGATGGATTCCCTTCTGGCCTTAGGTGCACATACAGGCTCTTGGTGACACCGTTCATTAGCGCTTTCATGATAAACGAAAATAGCTTCACAACAACAGCGACAACATGCTCCAATCGCTGTTCAATCATAACTGAGGGGGTTTACGAGCAGCGCTCGCTTATATACCGATTGGTGATTTCAATAGCCTGTTTTGAAAGCAATTTTAAGACTATTGAAACAAGTTTTTGGATGAAAAAGTAACAAGTATATGACGCGTAGACCTTTTATCTTTCGAATGAAGTGTCTATCATACCATTTCGTTCAGTTGTTTAAGAGCTATTAACGCTCAAAATCTCGGTCTCCGGCGTAACGCTTTCATTTTCGAAACTTTGGTTTTACACCCCGGTATAGAAATGAAAGACGTAGTCCTACGTCAAAACTACGGGTTTTCGGAAGCGAGCAACACTCAATTTTTTACTTCCGTTCTACGTAATGATAGTCCCATTTGATATCTATCATTAGGTGACATGGTTTTTTTTACGCGGATTTTCCAATTAACGCGTTTTTTTACGCAGATTTTCCAATTAACGCGGTTTTTTTTACAAGGTACGTATCCCCCGCGTAAAAAAAAACCTGGGTGTATATATTTTAACTTATCGAGGCTGTTGAGACTCGTGTTTTTACTATTACGCCCTCAAGGTGTTTTCAATTATAATGGTCTGAAAATTGGCTCTGTGTCGATTTCGTTGCCTAGCTTAAAATTTTTTTAACTTTTGAACCACTGGACGAATTTTTGATTTCATATCAACACATATAAGATTCAAGGGATAGAGAAAAATAATGAAACTAGCAAAATTGTATCAATACATGAATTTCATGCTTACTCGTCTCAGGAGTTGGCGGCACCATCTCAGATTGCAGTGAAACATTGTTGGTGAAAATACATCGAACATTTAAGCAACTTTTCATGCATGAAATCTGCAAAAAAAAATTAAACAACTTTTTTAAAAGTGCCAAAAGAAGAAAATGTAGGATTTTTTTTTAAATTTTCATAAAAAAATGCTTGAAAATAATATTTGAACAAAACACTGGAAAAAATATTTCATAAATAAACCCATTGCGGTTTTGATGTTGGTTTGTCCAGTCGAAGAAATGATCTTGGTTTGTTTTGACTAGACTAAACTAGAGCATTTAGGTCAGCGCATCTGTGTCAAATCAGATATTCAAATATTCCCAAACTTAAATAAAATTGTCTTTTTCATGATATTTTTGCGGATTCACATGTTTTTAATGTTTCCCGATTTTTTTTAAATGACGAATTTCTTGGCAGTCTTGGCAGCACCATCTTAAATAGCAGTGAAATGTTGTGGGTTTAAATACATGGGTCATTAGAACAACTTTGCATGCTTGATATCTTCAAAAAATAATTAGACTACTTTTCGAAAATGACAAAAAAAAATTAACAAAAAATTATAACTCAAAAATTTTGATACCAACAAAATTATGATCATGGGATGGAATATAGATTTTTTTTCAAATTTCGTTGAAAATAAACATTTTAGAAATTAAAACTCCTTTTTCTCAAAAATGTTATTTTAGATGTAGATCTTATAGTTTTAAACCAATTTTTTTGGAAAAAAAAATTAAAAAATTCCCACAAAAAGTCAATCGAGCCTACAAAATTTTAGTCAAAGAATAAAATGTAGGAAATTATTTAGGTTTTCAAACCTAAAACAAATCTTTGAAGAAAAAAATCATTGAAAACAAATATTTTGAAAATTAAAACTCATTTTTCTCGAAAACATGTTTTTTTTAATTCTGAAAAATAGATATGAATTACCATCACAATTTCCAACAAGTCACTCATACATCGGAAGATGGGCACTTTTACAGGGCAAAAGTTTTTCGAAAAACAACTTTTTCGTGTTTTTCTTTGTAATATTAGTACTAATGTTTAATTCGTAACAATTTAATGTAAACACTATCACGATTTACATGCTCTGCTATCTTTTTTTCTTTTCTATGAACATGTGAAGAACATATCAAATTTGAGAATTTACACACAAAAATGTTACAAGTGAAGCATTATTTCTCAGGAGTCTCCATATAATCTCCATATAAAAATACCTTATATTTCAGAAACTATAAAAGATAGAAAGTTTACGAAAGCCTTTTTTATGTGATTTTTTCATATTTCTAGATTAGAATACTGCTCCAATAGTCATCTAATTCAGCCTCCTCAAAACAAACATTATTATTTTTCAGTCTGTGTGTAGGAGTATATGAGGGTTAACGGGAATTGAAATCAAACATGTGTATTTGGCGATGACAACACTTCACTCGGCAATGATAGACGCACTTTGAAACAGTAAACGTATAATGTTCTCAAAACTATACCCAATTTATGTAAACAATAATAATCTGTCTGATTCTTATAGACTACTGAACCGATCGACATGAAAATTGGTATGTAGGGGTTTTTGGGGCCGGGGAAGGTTTTCGTGATATTTTGAGACCCCTCCCCCCTCTCAAAGGGGGGGCTGCCATACAAATGAAACACAAATTTCTGCATTACTCGAGAATTAATCAAGCAAATGAAACCAAATTTGGCATGTGGAGGTTTTAGGATGCAATAAATGTTTCTATGGTGTTAAGATACTCCTTCCCCCTCTCTTAGAGGGGGCTGCCGTACAAATGAAACACAAATTTTTGCATTACCCGAGAATTAATCAAGCAAATTAAACCAAATTAGGCATATGGAAACTTTAGGGTGCAATGAATGTTTCTATGGTGGTTAGATACCCCTCCCCCCCTTCTTAGGAGTGGCTGCCATACAAATAAAACACAAATTTCTGCATTACTCGAGAATTAATCAAGTAAATGGGCGGGACGAAGTTTGCCGGGTTAGCTAGTATATATATAAAAATGGATTTCTGTCTGTCTGTCTGTCTGTCTGATTCTTATGGACTCGGAAACTACTGAACCGATCAACATGAAAATTGTTATGTAGGGGTTTTTGGGACCGGAGAAGGTTTTCGTTATAGTTCGAGACCCCTCCCCCTCTCTAAGGGGGGGCTGCCATACAAATGAAACACAAATTTCTGCATTACTCGAGAATTAATCAAGCAAATGAAACCAAATTTGGCATGTGGAGGTTTTAGGATGCAATAAATGTTTCTATGGTGTTAAGATACTCCTTCCCCCTCTCTTAGAGGGGGCTGCCGTACAAATGAAACACAAATTTTTGCATTACCCGAGAATTAATCAAGCAAATTAAACCAAATTAGGCATATGGAAACTTTAGGGTGCAATGAATGTTTCTATGGTGGTTAGATACCCCTCCCCCCTCTCTTAGGGGTGGCTGCCATACAAATAAAACACAAATTTCTGCATTACTCGAGAATTAATCAAGTAAATGGGCGGGCCGAAGTTTGCCGGGTTAGCTAGTATATATATATAAATGGATTTCTGTCTGTCTGTCTGTCTGTCTGATTCTTATGGACTCGGAAACTACTGAACCGATCAACATGAAAATTGTTATGTAGGGGTTTTTGGGACCGGAGAAGGTTTTCGTTATAGTTCGAGACCCCTCCCCCTCTCTAAGGGGGGCTGCCGTACAAATGAAACACAAATTTCTGCATTACTCGAGAATTTTTCAAGCAAATCAATCCAAATTGGGCATATTGAGGTATTAGAGTGCAATAAATGTTTTTATGGTGGTTAGATATCCCTCCCCCTTCTCTTAGGGGGGGTCTGCCATACATATGAAACATAAGTTTCTGCATTACACGAGATAAATCAAGAAAATGAAACCAAATTTGCCATGTGGAGGTTTTAGGGCGCAATAAATGTTTCTATGATGGTTAGACTCTCCACCACCCTCTCTAAGGGGGGGCTGCCATACAAATGGTCCTTCATAACTCGAAAACTAATTAAGCGAACGGAGCCAAATTTGGCATGTGAAGGTTTTACGGGGCACGAAACGTTTCTATGGTGAATACACTCATCCCCCCTCTCTAAGGGGGGCTGCCATACAAACGAAACACAAACTTCTGCATAACTCGAGAACTAATCAAGCACAATTTGGGATGTGAGGGTTTTTGGGTATGAGAAATGTTTCTATTATGCTATGACGCTCCTCCAAACATGACAATTGAAAATTTTCGATAAACTCTGAAGGAAAAAGGGAAGATTCGGAAAATTAAGTTCCCATATGTTCTACAATTACTTAGTGACAAGTGCTGTTAGTCCATTTGATGTTTGGCCTAGCGAAATTGATCTTTGTTCGAAACTGGAAATGGATTTTAATGTGATGAAACGCACTCCTATATCTTCTTCTATCTATGTCAAAAAAATGATCGCCGAATGTCAAAAAACAAATTTTGGGCGGGACGAAGTTTGCCGGGTCAGCTAGTGTGTAATAATTCTGCGTCGCGACTAAAATGAATCACAGTAGGTGCTTGCTCTGGAAGTCATCTTACTGTTTAGGCTTCTATGCTGTGCCCAATTAATAACAGAAGTCTTATAGCGAATTCATTTTTAAAACTGAGTCAGTGTCAAACTGACTCTGTAATAAAAAAACGTTTTCAGTTTCACGAATGCGGTGGTTTGTTGGTGTGCGTTATATAGTCTGATTTGTTTATATTTACGACGGCAAATGTACAGTGTCGACGTCTGGTGGTGATATTAGTGCTTGGGAGGTAAATTGTTCTCCATCAGATCAGAAGGGCCAAGTGCAGTGTAAACATATAAAAGTTTGAATGAAAATGTTTACTTAATATTGTTTGATTACCTAACACATGTAGTTCTGACACTCACTTAACCATTTGTCGATGCATTTCCTGTTTGTTCCACAAATAATTACTAATATAAAACCATCATTAGACACAGTTTTCGTTCAATATTTAGCGATATCGGAAAAAAAAACTTTTATTTAATCACATAAAATAAATATTCGATACGTTAAAGTAAATTTTCATTCATAATTTTGATTTTGAAATTTATTCCATCTGAATATCCATCATTATTTTCACCTCCCAATGAAAGCACACGTAGCTTAATGCCGTCTACTCTACTCTTCAAAATCAGAATCCGAATTGGATTACGATTCCAATAATACAAAAGCAAAAGCAGCAGGTTTTCCATTTTCATAGTCTTTATTTTTAGATTTTCCAAAACAATATTCGGAACTTGACAGTTCAGTATAGTTGTATTGGTGAACCCGAGTGCCAACCCGTGAAACATCTCAGTGCGAAACTAACAGCTTTCGGGGCGAACTAGTGCGACACTGAGTGCGAAACTGAGTGAATAAAAAAACGTTTTGACAGCAGTTAGTGTGGCACTGGGGTTGAAACTGAACAAAAACGAATTCGCTATTATAGTCAGAAGTTTGTAGTCGTATCATTCGATTTTGGAAATACAGTAGAACTACAATTATCCGCGAGCGGATGTCCCACGAGGCAGATTGTCCGCGAAAGCGAGTTCCATAGTAATTCTATAGAACTTCCCAAAATTTGTCATTGAAAGACAGACACTTTACCTTTTTTTGTCATGGCTGTCACATTATTTGACCACTGTGTCGTGTACACACCTTACAGATGGATAATGAAACGATTTCTGTTTTTATTGATAAAACATGATTTTTATACTGAAATATCTTTATGACCTTGCCAGACCATTTCGACGATAATCGAGGCTCAACTGTACTGAGATTCAGGCCTTCGCACGTCATTCGCCGTTCGGAATAAACGGAATAGTTCTTTCAAATCATCTATATATAAGGAGATGGATTATATTTTAAATTATAATTTTTGCACCGTACACGAAAATTGTATGAAAGAGCTGAGGGAAAATTTATAGCATACTAACCGTTTGCGAAGGTAATACACCATGATGTTTCTCTTATTTTTATATTAAAACAACGGGAATAAAACTGATTCATTAATCCCATTAATCCAATAAAATTATTCGATCTCAGATTTTCTCAGCACATGTATTCTCAAATATTGTACAAGATCATATTTTCAACCGATTGAGAGCTAGAATTTAATTACACTGTCCAATCAGGTTAACGTTGTCCAAATGAAAAGTGAGTTTTGGAACATCACCAATTCAAACTGATGGAATTCTAATCGCATGAGAGTTCAAAGTTGTATGCATTTTTTCGTAGCTTACGATTGTTTGATCACTGTCCGTATAGAGGGAGCAAACTGTTCTAGTGATATTATGGTTAGCGTGCTATAATATTTTTTATTTTATTTTATGGCATCCCTCATAATATAGCAAGGTGAGCATGGCTGCCAAATAAACCTATTGCAAGCAGAGATGCCAACCTTCCTGATTTTTCAGTATTTCCCAGACTTTTTGTCACGTTCCGTAATATCCTGACAAACGCTCAATTTTCCCTGATTTTTATAAAATGATCCTGATTTTTCCTGATTTTTTGTACTTTTCATTTTACCAGAAAAGAATTATCCATAAAAAATTCACTAGAATAGAAAAAAAATTGTACCAAAATTACTCTGGTACAAACATGTGCATGACTTTTTATCATACTTTTCCAGAATGAAAATTCCGAATTATATTCACACTCAAATTGTTCTAAGATTTTTAAAATAGTGCTGGATATTTTCATGAAACCAGAATATTTGACAAATTCAAGGAATTATAAAGAGATTATGTTTGGGGCACAACATTACCTTAGTGAGGGTGATGTGTATGTAGGAGTAGTCGCAAAGTTATTGATGAAGGAATACGCTTCAGAGTGTGAAATTACCCAAGAGAAAACATTATTAGATTGCATCTTGGTCTGCGACACGCTTCAAAAACGCGAAAAAAATGCCATTTTGAAGCAAATCGCGACGAAGAATGAATGAAAATGAATCATTTACAACAATGTTGGGCAGCCGAAATATTTGGGGAAGCGAAATAATTTGCCAACCTCAAAGCCGATCTTGACTCGAAGAAAGTCATACCCTGTGACCAGTGTTGCCACATTTAAATCTGTACCAGAGGGGTTAAAATCTTTCTCAACTGTACTTATTTCCTAAAAATCTGTACCATCGGATATATTCGAAGTGGATAAAAATCCAAACCCGCACATGTTGGTTTTTTGAAACTGTAATTTCCTTACGGAGTAATTTTACCTTTAGGATATTTCATTCATTCTCCACATCTTGTATATTCCCATCGTAGAACCGTGGAAACGCCTGAAACACATTTTTCTTGAATTACCTCGAATTCTTAAGTCCTTTTTTGGCTATAGGATATATAGGTATCTATGGTCGGTGTTAAATCAGAGGGGACCAAGTCGCAAAATTGAATATTTCGAGTTGTTGATTACATTTGGTTAACCATTATGTAAGCTAAATACCACATTTATCAGATTTGGAAAATCACGCATACAGCAGGAATAACGGATCGAAATTGTTGTGATTTATCAACGAAAATCCCTCATAGTATGCAGTCAGGGTGGACCATGTACCATTTACCATGGCGAAATGACCCTATATCATGTGCAGACAGAGTGGACCATGTGACAATCATTTGTATATAGAATTCAAACAATATCCAAGCACCGAATTCAAACTAACAAAACATTTTCTAGAAGTTAAAAGGTACCTTGTCGAAATGTGAGTATTCTGTAATTGTGAGTATTTTAAAAAATAAACTTGGTCCACTCCGACTGAACGGTTCAGTGAAAAATGCTGGTCTTCAGTGTGAATGATCGCAAAATGTACTATTCCAGAGTATGCTTCATGCTTCATTCGGTTCAGTCAGAGTGGACCATGTACGTCCAGGCAGCCAAATAACTGCCTTTTTTGGCATGATACTTGATGTTTTTTATACTATCATACGTTAAAGTATTGCCAGAGAGTAGCCAACATTTCTGAGAACAATATTGAACGAACAAATTAAATGCATTGAAAATTGCAAATCATTAAACTTTATGTTCTTTTTTATTGAAATCATAAAAATGTCACATGGTCCGGTCTGACTTAACACCGACTATATGTTCCCTTAAAAATGCTCAGGATAGTCAGGGATTTTCTCACATGCATAACTAGTTCACAAAACCAGTGAACGACAAGTACATTTGACGACTACTAGATCTGGGCAACCGATTTTTATCAAGCGCATTACGGAATTCAAAACCCCCATCATCACGGTCGCACGATCCGATGCGAATCCTTTCAGACGATCCTTGTAAGAAATGCCGTCCTAACGAAACTGATCAGTTATTGCATTGTGAATACTTTTATGATCAGCCGCACCAAGCGATACTCAAACTGCTCAAACCGATCCAGAACCATAGTCTATAATTAATCAATGTGTCTTTTGCTCGTCTTGGCCACACTACAAATTATTTTTAAGTCTGGCTAGGAAGTTCTATTCCACCAGCTGAACTAACCGGCTATTGCACCTTCAGATTATTTTTGGATCAGGTGCGGGTCCTTGCAAAATTCTCTCAATAGCAAAACTTCGTCTCTATGGGCAGCATGATTGTGAATCAAATTGTGCATTTATATTTTTAAATGCTTTCGTTTTCTCAAAAAGTTATCCTGTTATCCTGATTTATTTCTGATTTTTATTTTCATTCTTCCTGATTGTTGAAAATTATAGTTGGAAACCCCGACTGCAAGAGTTGTCGATTAGACATGTATTGGCCAATATAGTTTAGAAGATTTTCGGATCAGAAATGTAATTACAGGGCGGACTCGATTATATATAGTCTCCAAATTCTTTTCAATATGTATAATAGAATTAAAAAAAAATTGTTTTATATTCATGTATTCATTGTTTTTTGAATATAAAAGTAGAATTTAATTTTCGATTCATCCTCTTAAAGCTTGAAAACACCTTTCTCATATAAAAAAACATAGTTTTCCTATCGTGGTTTTTAGGTTTTTCCTACTGATTAAACAAACTTTTCGTGTATTGTGCAGTGAAAAAAAGTTTGTTTAATCAGCGGGAAAAAACTTAAAACCACGATCGAAAAACTCACATTTTTTGACAATCAAAGAGTGCTTGCTGTGTTCATGCTACCGTTTTCTTCCTCCGGTCGAATTTTACCAATGTTTTTTACGTTAGGTACATACGGTTAAACAACAGAAGGAGGTGACATTATGAAAAATGCAAGTTGAGCCGTACTTTTTGAGATAAAGGGGTGGTCCAAATCACCTCGTATGTCCAACACACCCCGTGTTACCCTAATGCTAACTTCGAACCAACAGCGAGTAATCGGTTACATTCTACTAACATGGTCATATGGCAAAAATTGTCGAAATTATGAACTCCCGGCCCCGTTAGGCCAACGCCATATGAGCCTTAAAATAAATATTTTGCAAAAAAAATCCTGGGGAGTTTTATATAATATTTAAATCTTCAAAAATCCAATAACCTTTCACCTTAACATTGAAACATTGGGCCTGTTCACGAACACCACTTCACGGGGAAAACGAAATAAATGTATATAACCTTGCACACAATTCGTTTTATTTTCACCGTGAAGTGGCGTTCGTGATCAGGCTCATTATATTTTTTCCCTTGAAATCAGCCATATTTGAGATATTGAGAATAAATATGACTTTATCAAACTGTATGTAATCAAATCCGACATGTAGTACAGTAAGAACGAAAAAAACACCTGATGTATTTTTGGATATTTTATGTAAAAATATTTCAGCTTACAAGAAAAAAAATATTTAAAAAAATAGTCCCGAGACCATGTAATCTATAAAAACAAATACAATAAATATTAGCATTAGCATTAGCATTGAGCAAGTTGCACAATATCGTAGGTGGTACGAATTCAGAACTGTTAAGTCAAAAACTAGCCCACATCCGTTGCTGATGATTGGTAATATCTCTTAGATGAAGGCTTTCTCCAACAGTTAAGAATTGTCCTGGCCACGTCCTTGCAACTGCTGAGGAAAGGGGAGGAATGTTAGTTCGACATTTACTTAAGAGAGATGCAGAGAACTCTACGACCTCTCATAAATGCCTCGGGAATTTAGGAATGTGTTAGTAGGGAAGGTGAGCCATAGGATACACTCAGCCGGTGTTACTGGCGCAAGTTTGTATTACTATTACTATTACTATTACTATTACTATTACTATTACTATTACTATTACTATTACTATTACTATTACTATTACTATTACTATTACTATTACTATTACTATTACTATTACTATTACTATTACTATTACTATTACTATTACTATTACTATTACTATTACTATTACTATTACTATTACTATTACTATTACTATTACTATTACTATTACTATTACTATTACTATTACTATTACTATTACTATTACTATTACTATTACTATTACTATTACTATTACTATTACTATTACTATTACTATTACTATTACTATTACTATTACTATTACTATTACTATTACTATTACTATTACTATTACTATTACTATTACTATTACTATTACTATTACTATTACTATTACTATTACTATTACTATTACTATTACTATTACTATTACTATTACTATTACTATTACTATTACTATTACTATTACTATTACTATTATTATTACTATTACTATTACTATTACTAGTACTATTACTATTACTATTACTATTACTATTACTATTACTATTACTATTACTATTATTATTACTATTACTAGTACTACAGTCAACCCTCTCTAACTCGTTATCCAAGGGACCGTCGAGTTAGGGAGGTATCGAATTCTGGAGAGAAAAATGCTTGTAAAATCAATCGAATGTGCCATGAAATCCATCGAGTTAGGGCAAATATCGAGATACAGAACATCGGGTTAGGCAGAGTTGACTGCATTACTATTACTAGAAAAAATATGATACTAAATGTTATAAATGAACTTCAGCCTTCCGATTACCGTCACGTTGATAGCTGTGGAAAAAGAAAAGGTTTATTAAATTTTCAGATTTCTACATTTATAGATTTTCATATTAAGATTTTTGAATATTTGGATTTTTAGATTTTTTGATTATTAGATTTCTATATTTCTATATTTTTAGAGTTTTTAATTTTTAGATATTTGGATTTTTAGACATTAGATTTTTGGATTTTCGGATTTTTAGATTTTTAGATTTTTGTTTAGCCTATAAAAACAAATACAATAAATATTTACAAAAATTAAATCCAGTTTCTTCGCACGTGTAATATGTTTTCAAAGTAGACTTCAATTTGATATGTCGATCATCTGAATCGGCACTGTGGTTCAAAAGTTACAATTTAAAAAAAAAAAAAAAATTTTGGAAGAAATCGTAAAAAGTTGATTTTTCGGACCACTCTAAAATGGAAATTGGTAACCTTATGAAAAAAAATACGGGTCTAATATTTCGCGATAAGGAACAAAACTTCCACTTTTCACGAAAATCTGAGAATCACTATATCGGTTTGGCATGGGATGGTTGTATATTAAAATAAATTGCCACAAATTTTTGTTTGCGCATCGATCGTCCGATTTGAGCTGTCTATTTTTTTGTGTTCATGTAATGTAATATTTCAAATACATCAAAAATCAGTGGGAAACAAATAGCCAATTGCGTGGTCGGATCTTGGACACAACCCGCAACTTTTTCGTTTTGTTCACTCGTGCAAAGGATTTCGGAAAAATGATTAACCAATAAGGTCGAATTTTAATTGACATATAAAATATAATATTTACACTATCATTTTTGAATGTACACGTAACTTTTTACAATTTTCGTAGTCATTTATCTAGCCTCACTTAACTCAACAGTGGACAAGAGAAAAATCCTAATCTATGTGATATTCAAATTCGCTTACAAAATGAATCCGGAAACCACGCTAGCTGAACCTCATACACAATATGACCGAATTCCCAAAACTAACGTTATTCCTACAACATATTCTTCTATACTTCCAAAATATATAAACTTCCTTTACACGACAACTATTTACAAATGGATGCACACGTGAGATGCATAAACATTTCGAGTGATTGATACAAAAGCTATCATTTTGTTCCACGTCTCCGGCAGTCACCTCCACCGTTGGGTTGTTTCGTGCTGTGACGAACCACGCCGGCACTGTAGTCTATCCCTTAGCCTGATTGGAGTTCACGTTGTTGCTCATCTGCTGATCGTTGGCGTTGTTTCCACCGTTGGCCGTCGAGTGGTTATCGCCGTCGGAATCCTTCATCGAGCCAGCATCCTCGGCATCGTGGCCAACCAGGGCGCGGTACTTCTTGGAGATTTCTACCCAGTCCGCGACGTTCTCGATTCGGTTCGTATTGGCAGCGGAGAAGCTGACTTGCGACCCGAGCGGAGACAGATGCATAACGGACAGGGCGGTAGACTCTGTTGTGTGGTGTGTGATTTTATATTGACGGTACAGTAGAAACAGGACAAAAGAAATTGGAAGGATCTCCGATTAGTATCGATTAGTAGATTGGCTTGTTTGTCGTTGCCCCGAACAAAGCCACAGAAGATATTCGAAATGCTGATAGTGTTTAACTACCAGCATATCAAAATTTGTACTTTCAGGCCAATTGTTTGCATTACTGTGGTTTCATTCCGGAGCAGTCATCACACAAAATTTGAAGCGCCTTCTGTCAGCTTCGGGTTGAGAGAAGCGAGCTTTAATGAGTATCGAAGGCTAGGCATCGAAATTTGTGTGCAACGAAAAGTCAAATCAAAGATAAGAACACAACGCAAAGCCTATACTATTGACTATATACTTCCAAGATACTTGTTTGTTTCTAGAACGAAATATCATTATACGAGAACATACTTAGTGTGAAATGAAGACTAGAAATCGAGACTACGTTTATCAAACTACTTCAGAGCAACACCTATATAAAAGTAATAATAAGTATAGATAATCAACCATTACTGTCAACAATACATCGTATATGAAGATAAAATGACTAGAAGCCTCCAGCAATCCATGCTTTCACCTATTGTCCTGAAGTATTGTCTTTTTTTCTCGAACCAATACGAACGAAATACGAATCAACAGAGTTAAAAATAGAATGTTCCTAAAACCAAAATCTTGAACATGAACAAAAATAAGACAATAAACCGAATTAAAAATACGACGGTTGGACGAAGGTAGAAAGGCAAGAGGAACTACGCCAATGCATGCTACCGAACACGTGCACACCTTTAGGAGCCACCTGACCTTTCTTCACTTTCGACAACCATTTGGCACCGGCTTTCGAGCGGGGACTCTGCTGGCCCCGGTGGAGGTTCATCATCTGCACCAGCGACGGTCGCTTCTTCTTCCTCAATTTGGCCTGCGAGAACAGGGAACAGAAATTGGTACGGTTAGAGCGGGCGGGTGTTCATGAGCATGGCATCAATCTTATACGGAAAACTATCGTTTGGCATTTGTGTTTCGTATATAAAATCAAGTCCATGCTTTCTCAAGAAGGAAACAGATGCTGCTTTCTCTACACCGGGGAGGGGTAATATAGGTTGTTCGAGGAAATGTCCTAGACAAGTTTACGTTCGTTTTCGCTGACAAACTTGTTATAAAAATCCTGATCTGGCAAAGAAGTTTGAGTTACGGACGGAAACCCGAGATTTTCATTATAAACAGCCACGATTTTTTTCTCATACTCTTTTTGTTTACATTGTGCAAAAAAAAAAGTCTTGCGAATCGTACAATGATATATGATCAATCCTTGTTTTGGCCCGAGTAAAAATGGGATCAGATTTTTTTCATAAATTTTATTTTTGTTTTGTTTGATTTGGCCCAAATTTTGCAGTTCTTCATGGCCAAAAAGGGCGATTGGCATCATCGGTTTGCCATTTTGATTCTATTCTTAGTTTTGAAAAATTCCTAAGCAAAGATTGCTTGAACATTTTCAAAAGAAACGGTTGGTCCAATTGACTTGGCGTCTTCCGCAATGTTTTCAATTATTTTCAGGATTACGTGAGAAAGTTTGAACTGTTAAAAAAGGTTTTATTTTTATTTAATTTATAAAATAACACTTAAAACTAGAGATGAAACGAATATCCGGTAACTATCCGGTATCCGGCCTATTCGGCCAATATATGCTATCCGGCCGAATACCGGATATTTGAAAATTTCAAAAATTTCTCATTAACACAACGAATAACGAAACAGCTCATTCACATAATTCATACATAATTAAAAATTGGGTTTGAATACTGAAATGTTCATAAATGCTCTGAAAATCTCAGAAAATTCATCACAGGATATTTTATGTACTATACGACTTGTGCTTTGGTGTACCAATTGGCTGCAAGGGCCTTGTCGGGACCGTAGCGGCTCTGTGGCGGACACGACTGGGTATCGGCTTGGGTTGTTTTTGACATTGCAATACTATATACGAATTTATAACAGTAAATAAAATCAGTTCGTTCTCTTTTGCTAAACTGGTTTCAATGCTGAGAAAAATAAATTATCTTTTAGATAACTCGTCTTACTCAAACCTCTGTAGGAGGAGGAGGTGGGACCGTCATCATCATCATCATGTACTCTAATAAGATTTTCTGTCGGTCTGTTTCCGTTTCAAGAACTGTAAAAAAGTCTGACTTGAACCTCGGGCTCAAAAAGCTTGATATTTGCTAATTTGTATCTTCTCATAAGTAATTAAAATGACTTCCCAATCCAGCGTTTAAAGATCCTCTCATGTGAGGTAAGTTCGGTGTTCTATGTGCGGTCTCATCCTTATCCGAATTAACTCAGTCCAACTATAAGACCACCCTGATTCTATTTCGTTGCAACACAAACAGTTTCAACAAGATACATTCATACATTGTTGAATGCTTACAATAAAGTATATTTACGTCAATTTCGTTCAAAAGAGTTGTTTGTTTATTTATTGTGCATAAATTTGATAATTTCAGCTTTCCAGTTTCTATAGGACCATTTCAAAATTCATAAGTATTATCAATGAAAAATTCTAAACGATCGGCTGATTTAAATGTCAATAATTGGCAACCTTGCCATTTCGACTAATAACCTGCAAAATTCGTGTTGGAATACTATTTACCAAATTCTGTTGAACGAATTTCTCGATTTTTTCCATGTTTCCGGAATTCTGACCTTGAGCTCTTCAATCGTGGTGTACCGTATTTTTTTTCGAAAATCTCGATTTCTTTTACTCCCCTCTTGGGTGATTTCTCGATTTTCAAAAAACTACTACAAAACACTTTGACCGCTTTGCGCCGCTCTGCCTTAAGTCCGATTGAGCTGAAATTCGGCATAGGGTGTTTTTTCGGGGTGGTGAACATTTTTTATGAGGTTACTTTTTGAAATTAGAGATGACCATTTTCATTGGCACCTTAACACACATATGAAAATCATGCAATGTGTGGTAGTCACCAGCACTTACACACTAGAATATAAATTGAATCATTTTTTTTTTCAATGACACAAAGCAGCGAGATCATCACCTGGTCTTATAGAAGTTGGACAGAGTGTACTTTTATTTATGCAGCAACATGCGAAATTACCTCGGATATACAGGAGAGGCCTGAACTTGTATTTTCGATATTTCTTCAAATGCCTAAAGAAGCCTTCCTCATATCCCCTCCTTTTCCTGAAGAAAATATGTCACCCTTCTAAACTCGAGTCGACCGCGAGTAATCGGTTTCCTATATTATTAACATTGGAATTAAGGAAAAATGTATATATACTAGTAACAATACAGTAAGGAGTTCGGCTCCTTTAAACTTATGTAACTCAGCCTGTAAAAATAAACGATTTAAATAAAAAAATATAAATAAAGAAGCCTTATGTACTGCTCCATAAAGTACCACTGTTGTGTCGTCTAATTAGTGAGTGTGTGTGCCTTCCCTCAAATTATTATCCCTGACAGTGCAAAGTTTTTTAATCTTGTATGAAAATAATCTATTGATGTTCTTTGCTTATTTAAATTCGCAGTACTTACTCTTATTCGAACAGTATTAAAATTATTTCAAAGAATCCACAACAAAACTTACATTGTAATCTAAAATACTCGATACTCAATCAAAGGATATTCATTCTAAACGGAAAATGTGATCATCGTTCATTATTTTTATGTAAAAATGTGTTTTTTGTCTCTAAAATGTATTCTTTTGTGTGCTTCATGCATACATGCAGTTTCCCCTTGTTTCCTATTCGCAAATATAAAGCCGTATATCCGGCTAACCGGTCTCGAAGCTTGTCGGATATCCGGTATGCGGCCAAACTATTATCCGTTTCATAACTATTTAAAACTCAATTTTCTCAAACAATGTGTTTTTGATTTTTTTTTATTTATTGATATATTGCAGCGGACAACTAATGAAGTTTATCACACAGTGCGCAAAAATGGAAAAGTAATGGACAAAAAAGTTATAATTAAAAAAATTGATTTTTGAAAATTGTTGGAATGTTTTTTTAATTGTTTTTGGAGCCGATTTTATGAAATTACGCTTGATTCGCAGCATGGCAAATTTTTTCTAAATGCTACTGTTGGCAACACGGATTCGCGAGTTTCTTATCACCCTAACAATGTACCACAGG
This sequence comes from Toxorhynchites rutilus septentrionalis, assembly GCF_029784135.1. Taxonomy (NCBI): domain Eukaryota; kingdom Metazoa; phylum Arthropoda; class Insecta; order Diptera; family Culicidae; genus Toxorhynchites; species Toxorhynchites rutilus. Next base: position 59,289,968 of record NC_073746.1, read on the forward strand.
GAGATGTGAAATGGGCGAAAGTCTGACAAATGTAAGATCGATAAGGCAGTTTCAGAGATCAATAAAAAAAAACAACAACCATCTTGAAATTGATTACAAAACGTTATTCTGAATTCCTTAAATTGTTCATAATTAATTGTGCCTAATTGGTGAAAAAATCACATCAGGACCGCAACTTATTGTTACGACACGGCGGGTAGATTAGAGTAGAGGACGAATAAATGTAAGCAACGAACAAATGTAAAACATAAAAACAATGAACTAAAAGAATTGAATTACAGCTTAAAGCATATACTCAAACAAAACATACGAGTTCGCTATAAAGAAGTCCGAAACGAAAACCGCTCCCGTAACAACAAACTTTAAGATTTATTCTTTGAAGTTTATTAAGACCTCGTAAAATGATGCCGGTAGATCAACCAATTCCGAATGAAGTATCCACTGATGCTCTGTGCATTGTATGCAAGCAGCTAAATGAGGCAGATGCCAAGATGGTGCAGTACGATGGATGCACTCGCTGGATTCATTTTTCGTGCGCCGGGGTTGGCGATAGCATAGAAGCAGATGATAGAAGTTACCATTGCGTAGTATGTCGACCGAGGGGTTCGCGTGCACCATCAACGGCGAAATCGACAGCGTCGACGAGCGCAAGTGCACGACAAGCAAAACTGCAGTTGGAGATGCAGCAATTGGCAGAGGAAAAGGAACTCCAGGCCAAGATGGTGGCTGAAAAAGCAGACCAGGACAAGGAATTGCAGGAGAAAGCTATACGAATGGAGAAGGAAAGGAAGGAGAAGGTGAGGGCGGATCAACTGAAGTTAGAGAAGGAGTTCATGGATCGGAAGTATAAGTTGCTTCACGCGCAATTGAACGAGGATGCCAGAACGAGCTCAAGAGTGAGTGTAAGAAGCGGTGATACAGCCAAAAGTGTCGAAAAGGTTCGATGCTGGATCGACAACCACCAAGGGATTATGAATACCAAATCTGGAAAAGTTATTTCCACTGGATTCATACCGGAAGCGGGTGATGATGTCGTACCAAAGCCAGTAGTACCGGTAGAAAACACAGTAGTTCAAAGCAGTTCGTCTACTGTTCCAGCTCGAGTCAACAATAAAACGGGGGAAGCGAGTAATATTGTCGCACGGCCTAGTGTACTTGCGAAACTGTTCGATGACGTCACTTCACCCATCACCAACGTAAACCGAGAAACTTCCGTTAGCGGCGGAAATCCAATCCTATCACTCCCATTATTGGTTCAATCAACGCCCCGGACAGCACCTGTATCGTATACGAGTATTCCCATCGTTCAGCGTAAAGTATCGTGGCAGAATCCGTCGGCAGCTCCACAATTGACTCCTGCAGTAACTGCAACCGTCGTTAGCAGTTCATTGCTTCCTCAGATTCCCGCATATAGCGAATACATCCAACCACGAGATGAAAAGCGCACATGGGTGGATTCTCACACTGGTCAGTACAATTTGTATGTAGTACCCACATCGACCATGGTGAGTACCAACAGTTCAGCCTCAGTAAGATGCACTGGAGAACCAATCGCACATAGCTATGTTCAACCATCATACATTTACACTCCATCGTTAGGACAGTTAGGGCACTCTCAGGTACCTAGGAATGAACCACTGTTATACACCGGTTCCGATAACTATTTCATAAGTAGAAACCAGCCTGTAGGTTTCCCGAATCCTCTGGTGCCCCAGAATGCTCTTCAAGCAGTCTCTCATACACCTTCGACAATATGGGGGGATCCTCGACCTCCACTTCGTGCTCCTGTAGTGAGTGTGTCAAGTTACCAAACACCCATACCGGCTGTAGCAAATACACAGTGGCCGTACGAGCTGTCTCATTCTCAGTCGTTATACGGTCCAAATACCCAGCAGTTGGCAGCACGCCACGTTGTTCCCAAAGAACTTCCATGTTTTGCTGGGGATCCAATCGAATGGCCGATGTTCTGGAGCAGCTATGAAACATCCACGCAGATGTGTGGGTATAATGATTCGGAGAACTTGATGCGACTGCAACGTTGCTTGAAGGGGGACGCAAGGAAATCAGTGAGTAGTTTTCTCCTTCATCCTTCGAACGTCCCAGAGATCATCAATACGCTTCGAGTTCTATATGGACGGCCAGAAGCAATTATAAATTCCCTTTTAGCAGAAGTGCGCGCAACACCGACCCCACGACCAGATAAACTGGGAACCATTATCAGTTTCGGTCTGGCTGTTCGAAATTTCTGCGCTCATCTAGTTTCGACGGGACAGCAGTTGCATTTGGCTAACCCGATCTTGATTGAGGAACTGGTCGAGAAGCTTCCAGCAAACATCAAGCTTGATTGGGCGATGTATAAACAACGAGTGCCGAACGTAGATTTGAAGACCTTCGCAGATTATATGAATGTGATCGTAACGGCTGCCAGTAGCGTTACACCAGTTTCCGCTAAACTCGAAAAACCAAAAGGGAAAGCGGAGATACATACAATGAACATTCAGAACGATGAGGCAACAGAGAAGCCAGAATCATACATCCAAACAAGAACTGCACGTCCTTGTGTGGTTTGTCATACAGAGGGACACAAACCGAAGGATTGCACAATTTTCAAGTCGAAAACGTTAGAAGACAGATGGAAGGTGGCTCAAGGCTTGAGTCTCTGTAGACGCTGTTTATATCCGCATGGGAAATGGCCGTGTAAAGCATTGGGTTGCGGGGTTAACGGTTGTCAGCAACGGCATCACCGATTGCTTCATCCAGGCGAACCACGAGAACCGAAAACAGAAATTTCGGTTCCAACTTCTGGCGTAATCTCAGTTCATCAACAACAGCAGCAAGTACTCTTTCGCATTATCCCGGTAGTCCTTCATGCCAACGGTCGATCAGTACGAACTTTCGCATTCTTGGACGGTGGCTCTGATTCCACTTTGGTAGAGAGATCTTTGGCTGAACAACTAGGTGTACAAGGTCCAACATCTCCACTATGTATGCAGTGGACCAATGGGGTCAAGCGTGTAGAAGAAGAATCTCAGCAAATTCAACTGAACATTTCAGGATTGAGTATGGACAAACAATTTACCATTCGCAGAGTGCAAACCATCGACGGGCTCGAGCTACCACGCCAATCTTTGAATTTCGAGGAATTGCAGAGCAAATACCCGTACATGAAAGGGCTGCCAGTTCAAAGCTACAACGAAGCCGTTCCCGGTTTATTGATAGGACTGGATAATACCAGATTAAAGACCACACTAAAGCTGAGGGAGGGTCGCGAGCACGAGCCAGTAGTCGCTAAAACCAGGTTGGGCTGGGTTCTGTATGGTCGTTCTGGGGATAAAACAGGTACATCTTCACAGCGAGTTCTGCATATTCGTACGAAATCACGAGACGACGAGTTACATGAACTGGTGAAGAGTTTTTTCTCTATGGAAAGCATTGGCGTTGCGGTGACTCAGACGAAGGAATCGGCCGACGACATGCGCGCTCAGAAGATTCTTCAATCCACAACGATCAGAACTGAAACCGGCAGATTCGAAACTAGGCTTTTGTGGAGATTCGATAATGTCAAGTTTCCCGATAGCAGACCCATGGCTGAGCGCAGATTGAGGTGCTTGGAACGTCGGCTTCTTAAATCACCAGACTTGTACGACAACGTTCGGCAAAAAATGACTAACTACATATCCAAAGGGTACGCACACAAGGCAACTACATGTGAGCTGGATGAGATGGATCCCAAGCGGACGTGGTTTTTACCATTGGGTGTCGTAGTGAACCCTAAGAAACCTGATAAAATTAGGGTTGTCTGGGACGCTGCTGCGTCTATACAAGGGGTATCGTTGAACTCCGTCCTTCTGAAAGGACCGGATCTACTAACATCTCTACAAGGTGTCTTGTGTCGGTATCGACAAAGGAAAATCGCTATAAGTGACGATATCATGGAAATGTTCCATCAAGTGCTCATCAGAATGCAGGATCGTACAGCCCAATGGTTCCTTTGGCGGGACAGTCCATCTGACCCGATTGAAGTGCACGTTGTGGATGTTGCTATATTTGGGTCAACGTGTTCACCAAGTTCAACGCAGTTCGTGAAGAATTTGAATGCGCGGGAGTATGCGGCAGAATATCCGGAAGCATCACAGGCCATACAGGAAAACCATTATGTGGATGATTATCTGGACAGCGTCGATACGATCGAGCAAGCTGTTCAGCTAGCTCTGGACGTTAAACAAGTTCATGAAAAGGCAGGATTCGTTATTCGGCATTGGATGTCCAACTTCGCAGAGGTGTTACTGCGAATCGGAGAGCAGAACACGAAGTCAGTTAAGAGCTTCACGATGGACAAGGGCAGTAATCTGGAACGGGTTTTGGGAATGGTATGGCGACCACAAGAGGATGTCTTCGTATTCTCGTCGGCTTTCCGCAATGATTTACAACGTCTACTGGAAGAGTCCATAGTGCCAACTAAACGGCAATTTCTGAGCTTAGTTATGAGCGTTTTCGACCCGTTAGGAATGGTCGCTCCGTTTGTGGTGCATGGTAAGACAATAGTCCAAGATGTGTGGAGATCCGGAATTGGCTGGGACGAACCGTTACCGGCGAATATCGTACCTCAATGGGAGCGATATGCAAAACTTTTAGGAACGCTTAATACAGTGAAAATACCCAGATGCTACTTTCCTGGATACCAACCGGAAGCATACAATTCGCTTGAACTGCACGTCTTCGTCGATGCTAGTAATTCCGCATATGCTGCCGCAGCGTACTTTCGGATTCTGGACCACGGTACGCTGTAGTTTGGTGGCTGCAAGGTACCACGCTGTACGTTGTAGTTTGGTGGCTGCAAGGAGCAAGGTAGCCCCTATCAAGTTGTTGTCAGTCCCGCGATTAGAGCTGCAGGCAGCCGTGATTGGAACACGACTTATGAAATCTATCATCTCAAATCACACGATACGCATCAAGCGTAAAATCTTATGGAGTGATTCAGCTACAGTCCTTAACTGGATACGAGCAGATCCACGGAACTACAAGCAGTTCGTAGCGTTCAGGGTAACAGAAATCCTGGATGAAACGGAGATCAGTGACTGGAGGAAGGTGCCAACAAAGATGAATGTTGCTGATGAAGCTACAAAGTGGGGACAAGGCCCATGCTTTGATGAACACAGCAGGTGGTTCAACGGACCGGAGTTCTTGTATAAACCGGAGTCTGATTGGCCAGAGGAAGCAATTGAACAACCTACTACTGAAGAGTTAAGGGTGGCCTATTTGCAACAGCAGATATCAACACAGCAGGTCATCGAATTTGAGCGTTTCTCGAAGTGGGAGAGGTTACTTCGCACTATGGCATTCGTCCTACGGTTTGTTTTGCCACAGTTGTCTCAAGATGAATCGAAGTCGAATGAAGGCATGTTCCTGAGAAAAAAAGATTTACAACGAGCGGAGTCAACTATATTTAAGATAATCCAAAGTTGTGAATATCCTGAAGAGTGCCGCATACTGCGTAGTAATCGAGAAGCGCATCCAGAAGAACGTAGACAGATTCAGAAAAACAGTCGTGTCTTCAAACTACTCCCATTCATGGATCCAACGGGTGTCATGCGAATGGGATCTCGCATCGCTGCAGCAGATTGTATTCCTGATGATGGAAAATTTCCTGTGATCTTGCCTAAGGACCATTATGTCACACAATTGGTGATTAATTGGTACCACAGGAAATATGGACACGCTAACAATGAAACCGTAGTAAACGAACTTCGACAGAAGTTCCACGTGTCAGAGTTACGATCGGCCGTCAAGAAGGTGGCAAAATGTTGTAACTGGTGCAAAATTCATAAGTGCAAGCCACAAATTCCGCCAATGGCGCCCCTTCCTCTTGCCCGTCTCACGCCGTACGTCAGAGCCTTCACATTCACGGGACTGGATTATTTTGGTCCAATAACTGTTCGCTTTGGACGAGGTGTTGTCAAAAGATGGGTAGCGTTGTTTACCTGCCTAGGAACCCGAGCAGTACACTTGGAACTCACTTACAGCTTGTCGTCTGAATCCTGCAAGATGGCAATACGCAGGTTCATTGCCCGTCGAGGAGCACCACAGGAAATTTATTCAGACCAAGGAACTAACTTTCAAGGGGCGAGCGCGGAGTTAAAACAGCAGATAAGCACCATCAGTCGCGATCTAGCGGAGACATTTACAAATGCGGAAACACAATGGAAACTCAACCCACCGTACGCCCCACATATGGGTGGCATATGGGAACGACTGATTCGCTCAGTGAAGACCGGCCTGGCGAACATGGAGTTGTCAAGAAATCCAGATGAGGAAACTTTGGTAACGGCCCTTGTGGAGGTGGAATCCTTGGTGAACTCGCGTCCATTAACTTACCTACCGGTCGACAGTGAAGAAGGCGAGGCCTTGACACCAAATCACTTCCTACTGTTGAGTTCGAGTGGAGTGGTTCAGCCAGAAGTCCGGCCAACGGAAGACAGTGCGCTGCTAAGATCCAATTGGAAGCATGTACAGCTTATGCTAGACAGGTTTTGGAAGCGGTGGATCCAAGAATATTTGCCTGTTATCTCCAGGCAACCGAAGTGGTTTGGAGAGGTGAAACCCATTAACATCGGAGACCTGGTCATTGTTGTGAACGACGGCGTGAGGAATAGCTGGATCAGAGGTAGGATTGTCAAAGTGTATCCTGGACGTGATGGACGAGTTCGCAGTGCGGATGTGCAAACTTCTGGTGGTATCATGCGTAGACCGGCGATTAAGCTCGCTACCTTGGATGTAGCCAGGGAAGCAGGTACAGCTTAAGGATACCTGAAGCAGTACGGGTGGGGGTATGTTGGCAACACGGATTCGCGAGTTTCTTATCACCCTAACAATGTACCACAGGGAGATGTGAAATGGGCGAAAGTCTGACAAATGTAAGATCGATAAGGCAGTTTCAGAGATCAATAAAAAAAAAACAACAACCATCTTGAAATTGATTACAAAACGTTATTCTGAATTCCTTAAATTGTTCATAATTAATTGTGCCTAATTGGTGAATAAATCACATCAGGACCGCAACTTATTGTTACGACACGGCGGGTAGATTAGAGTAGAGGACGAATAAATGTAAGCAACGAACAAATGTAAAACATAAAAACAATGAACTAAAAGAATTGAATTACAGCTTAAAGCATATACTCAAACAAAACATACGAGTTCGCTATAAAGAAGTCCGAAACGAAAACCGCTCCCGTAACAACAGCTACCGTTTTTGAGATACAGTGATTTAAGAATAAAATTTACTGAACATTCTCAACATTTGGTCGTTTTCGTATGTTTTTCGAGTGTTTTTAACCTGGAAGTAAATGTTTATAAAAGAGTAGATAATATTCGACAGCAATGCTTGAATTTATTAAATTATGTGGTTAATTTTTATGGCAAAAGGTTGTGTACAAAGTGTACATTATAACAAATCTTGTTATTTTTTTCAGAAAATAATCTTTTGATGTGTGAATTGGATCAAAATGAAAAATATGAAAAAAATGGTTGAGAAAAATTGTATAAGCTTATAAAATAATAAAATCACGAATACAAAGCCATAGCTTTGTGAAATATATTGAAATCGATTTAAGATAATGAAATATTTTCAGATCGAAAACAATAACTTGATATAATATTCCCAATTGTCTAACATACCTGATATTTTCTACAAGTATGTAAGTTTGTATATTTTGACTTAGGATTACGTCTTTCGGGAACATATTAGTGGTACAAATTGAAAAACGAAAATCGATTGCATCATGAAAAGTGTCCGATTTCAAAGTTGTTGCTCCTTTATTCCATGATGGATTGATTGTGGTTTTTGCGTCAAACGATTTCGGCTCTCCGTAGCAATTTTTTACATTGAAAAAAAAAACAATATATGTCATGAAACCAACTATTTAACAATTGAAAAATCTCAACCGTTATCCAATCGGAAATACCGCTTTCTGATTGGTCGAAATCGAAGACAGAAGCTTCTTCTTGTACTCACGATTATTACTCAGTTATTTTCTGATAGACTTACGATAGTTCTGCATCAGTCGTTTTAGGCACTCTATAAACAATTCATTATAGTGAAAATGAATAAAATAACATATTTTATGAAACTGTCAAACAATATAAAAATCTCAAACATTATCTCAATGGAAATCACGCGTCCAACTAAGGTGCCTGGAGAAATCGGCATTGCAAATATGTGCTAGTCGGGGGTATTTTTGTATTGCAAGTAAGGTGAGTGATGGGATACCACATAAAAAAATTTCTCTACCTCGAAAAAACACCCTATGCCATATATCAGCGCAATCGGACTTAAGAGAGAGTGGCGCAAAGCGGTCAAAGTTTGAGTTTTTTGAAAATCGAAAAATCATCCAAGGGGGGAGTAAAAGATGCCAAATGTCTTAATATTGCATGAAACGAGATCTAGTGCCATCTCGAAAATATTTTTTTTGGTCAAAAATCGACACTCTGGTACTTAGTTTTTATTCGGAATACAAAACGAAACGTGTGGTTTTGGGTACCAATAAAAATACTTATCTCGATTTTTCATCCGGAACTTACTGTGGAATGTTGATCTGCACGATAATATACTCTACACAAAATATTAGCTCTTTCGAACTTCATTTATTAGTGTCACAGACGTTAAAATTTGAGTTTTTTGAAAAACAAAAGAAATCGGTGTTTTAAAAAAAATATTCGTTGATGCCAAATATCCTAAAATTGCATTACTCGTCGAGATTTTTTTGGCACTTGATCGTTTTTCCGACTGAAAAGTCGATGACAAAAAAATATTTTTTTGAGATAACTGTAAATCTCAAAAAAAATCTCCGATTTCCTTTACTCCACTCTTCCTTAAGTCCGATTGAGCTTATATATGGCATAGGGTGTTTTTTCGAGGTGGTGAACATTTTGTATAGGGTAACTTTTTTTGAAATTTGAGGGTCGATTTGTTCCCATACATTCATTGGCACCCTAGTGATCCCACTCAAGAACGGATCGGTTAAGCTGCCTATTTTGTTGTGCTCATCTACACCTAAAGAAAGTCCATCCGCCGAGAAAAATTGGGATTAAGGTAAGGGGCTGTCCACATACCACGTGGACAGAAAAATCGTGTTTTTGAACCCCCCCTCCCCCTCCGTGGACAAACGTGGACATTTACTTTACCCCTCCCCCTGTTGTCCACGTGGACATTACACCAATTATTTCTAAAAAAATCCAAATAAAATTGAACCTCTCTTAAATTTCATTTTGGGATTGATTCTATTTTGTGTTCTATAGTTTTATGGATAACAATGTTAGCTTAAATAAAAATAGCGGTTTATTTTAAATTCGTTTATTCTCTTTCCAGCATTCTCCGGGAAGTTATTTGTATCGCTCTTTAGTTTCTTCTAAATTCCATTTATGCTGTCAGGTTGTTTTTACCGCTGAAATCCATATAAAAAAATCACTTGAGAATCTATTCTCGGAAATTCTTTTTTTCTTATTCTTATTATCATTCTTTATAATCATATACAATTATTTGCCAATTTTATTTATTTGGTTGAGCTGTAACAGTTCGGCTGAAAAATTCATAAGGTTGACGGTCCATCTAGAACCTCTTGCAAAAATATACTTGACAATCACAAAGCACTATCATGGATACGTGTCAAAATTTGACAGCAATCGGTCGATTGGATCGTGAGTTACAGCATTGAGAGTGAAGCAACTTTTATTATTGTGAAAAAATTGAAAAATCACAAACGAATGAAAACTATGGCAACATTGCATGAATTGGGCTTCGAATTGCTTCCGCATCCACCGTATTCTCCAGATCTGGCCCCCAGCGACTATTTTCTGTTCGCAGACCTGAAGAGAATGTACGCTGGCAAGAAATTTAAGACCGATGATGAAGTGATTACCGAAACCGAGGCCTATTTTGAGGAAAAACCGAAAGATTACTATAAAAATGGTATCGAAAAGTTGCAAATCGTTTTACTGTGTTACTTTTCAGCCGAATTGTTATATGTTTTCAAAAAAAAATCAGACAATGAAATCTAGGGCTTCATTACGAAATCGTTATTGGAATCGCAAGACAAAGCAGCAGTGATAAAAAATCGATATCGGTATCATCATGATGTTCAAGTTATAAGAATGTCGTGTTAAATTATGTAGTGTTAGTTTGTTTAACACACAAATGGCGGCTCAAATGAACAATAAACCTGTATCGTGATCGCTGGCTTCATCTACCAATGATTTTTCTGTTCAACCTCGTAAGACTTGGAAAATATTAGGTTGTTCCCGAATTCGTGCCGACTTTAAGGGAAAAAAATCCAAAGTATCATTCTTACAAACACACAATTATTCGAATGTATTGGGTCATTTAAAAAGTATTCGCGTTTTTATGTTTAATTTCTGAATGTTTTTTTGATGTAGGACTACGTCTAAAAATTTCGGACGCTTATATCTCGATCATTTCTTAATAGATCGCAATTATGTTTGCAAGGTCTGGGATAAACCATGGATGCATCAAAAATTCCCAACTAATCGCCCTAATTTTTTGGAGCGTCATCAAAAATTTATGTGACACTTTTCTGTTGATCGATTCTGGTGGTTTCTTCCATAATCGCCTCGTGAAATCTATCCAGTTGTGAACCGTACAACACGGAATTAACCTTTTGGCCATGTAATTCCTCATAATCGGAGATTCGCTTCCAGTTCCACCATACACACCGCGTCCCTTTTTGTGTAATCCTGGCTTTGATGTTTTGCAGTGGTTTGTCTTGCTTATCCCATGATCTTTGCAAACAATATCGTATTTTACCCATTTCTATACACCGTGATCGATTTTCTGATGAAAATTCAGTCCAAAATTTACAAAATATAGTAAAAATTTACTATAATTCATGTGGCTTCCAAACATCGAGTTTCTTTACGAGGTTTTTTTTTAATATTGATTGGTTAATTCTTATGCCTAGTTTACACAGTGTAAGGTATTGCTGAATCGATCCTTCCGCAATTTCAAAACCCAAACTCCCAACACTTGTTTGGTTTCTCGTAAAAAAACTGGACAAGGTTCTTTTCCATGCTACCCAATGGGCCGAAATTATTGCGCTCAAGAAAAGTGGCCTGAAAAATTGATAACCGGAAAGTGCAATATCTGGTGATGATGGCGGGTGAAATAGCACTTCTCAGGCAAACCTAACATTTTCGGCCAGGTTGTCAAAGAGAAGGAAGATTGACATTGTCCTGATGGAATATGACGTCTATTTTATTGGCTAATTATGTTAGTTTATTCTGGACTTTAGTTTCATTTAGTTTTAAGCAGTTCTTGTTAGAATCTATCGAAGCTCTGTAGAAGCACATTAAACGGAATTCCTTTCCAATCTCACCAGACACAAGACGCAAAAGTATGGAACCGATATATTGTAGATTTATAGAAATCGCATCAACCGTTTACACTAGCGTGAACTTCTATAATGAATATATTCATATTTTCGGTGAATTTATTCACCTGAAGTAGAACTGCATCCAACTTTAGTGATTTCTCTCCAGTGAGAAATTCACAAGCGTTTACATATGGTGAATTTATTCAAGTTATATATACCTCGAATAAGTGTATCATATTTATTCTCATCTGTTTACACCTTTTTTCACGTGAATAAATCCATCTATAGCTATAGATCTCCCTAATGTAAATCCGCCATAACATACTTTGGTGGTATCTTCGTCCTGGCGGAATGTATGATCCTCTTCTGCCAATGTAAATAAATCCATCACTCTCAGTTCATGTGCGTTACTCTCAAAATACACATTTCAGCGAAACAGTTCAACAATATGAAAAAATATGGTCTCTTATTGATAAATACGGAGTACTCGCAAGGTGCGACAAGATTGAAATTTGATAAAAATGCAGAGCAGATTTTATTCTTTATTGATTATGGATATTAATGTATTTTCAAAAATATTCATTTTATGTATCCACGTGGACATTATCTGAACCCCCTCCTCCCTCTCCGTGGACAAACGTGGACATTTTCGTACCCCCTACCCCCCCTAAAGTTGTCCACGTGGTATGTGGACAGCCCCTAAGTGATGTTGGTTTGTCCTATTTTTGGGTGCTTTCACGCAGCTAATAAACGTAAATCGAATTTTCTCCATGAAAATTACATGTAATCAAGACTCCAGTTGCTAATAATACCATAAGGCGTTCAAATTGTTCAGTTATTTATGTTTTTTTAATGATTTTCTTCAAAAATTATCATGGGTTGTCCGAAATTAATCATGGTTTGTCCGGTTTTGGAAACCAACATTTTTGAATGAAAAAAATGGGTTATAACCCAGCGTATGATATAACCACAAGATTAACGTGGGTCTACCGTTAGTTTAGTAAGCATTTGTTTGTATTGATTAAATTATTGTTTGAATGAAAGAATTTTCGAATTCAATTAAATTCAACATATTTGCTGTGAAGGTAAGAAATTTGAACAAACGCCATGTAATGTAAGGCACCTTGGTTTTAATGGGTGTGTTGCGGAACACACTTCAGTAAGAACAAAATCTTCTCCAACTTGAATGTATCAGCAAAGCGGAATTCCCCAGGCACATTGGTTTTGAAGTCTGTGTTGGGGAAACCGTTCATCGGACCAATCAACACGTGGCAGTTGGGGCGTTTAGATAACGCTTAACGTTTCACAGTTGTTCAATTGTTTATCTCATGAAAACTAATATTTTATTCATTATGATAGATGACTAGAAATACTTCCTATCAATTGATGCATACACCTCTCCAATCTATTGAGAAATTCTCGAGTTATAAGCACTCGAAATCTTTCATTTTTTCCTACGTGTTCTGTGTTTGTCTACATTTTACCACCATATGTTCTGGTTAGACGTAGTCCCACGTCAAAATCGAATTTCCAAGTAGATGTTGCTTGAGTTCACTGTCATCATATTGATCCATTCATAATTTGGGCTTTCTTCAGAATATTACTTTTTTTGAGCATTTTAAAGGTGAACAGCACTCAACACAGTTATTTTCAATTTTTTATCGTGCAACGTCGGGGTAGTGGGACAAATTGATCATGGGGGCCAAGGTGGTCACCTGCTTGTTTGGTAGTATAACTATTGACTATTGAAACCGTATTGATAGTAACTTTATGTTTGAAGGATCTAATGACTTTTGAGTCACCCTGTACTTCAGTAGAGCTGTCGCATGTCGAAATATAAATAAAAACAGAAATTGCTCTCTCGATAGCCATTTGGCCGTAGTTCTGTGTGCATGGTATCTAAGGAATTTCTCGTGAAATTTAGTTCATTCAGTCTGATATGTTGGATAAATAATCAGTTTGGACGACTGTTCACATATTCTAGGCGAGGTGAACATATATTTTGTTCATTCTCAGCGATTATTTAGCATAGAAATTACTTTCATGTTTGGGGGCAATGTGGTCATAGGTGCATAACGACTTACAATGTTCTGTTTTTTTAATCAAGCCACTGCATAACGACTTACAATCAGAGCTGCGATTTGTCGTGAGAATCAAGTGATGGTACTCACACAAAGATAATCAACAAATGTTGTACTACGATTATCTTTGGTGACCATCCCAAAGCCAGTTCAATAGTGTGAGAAGAGTATTATCACAATACTAACACATGGTGAGCTTCTACTTGACAGTAGAAATCAGAGCTCTTTGGTGAGTGTCCTGTTGCTGAAATGTCAGAATAGTACGATACTCAAAAGTCTAGCTGATGGTTTGGTGTTTGGCGATATTCACACCATTCGCCTCTTTGTGTTCGTTCTTTACGACCAGGGATGCCAGATGTGAATATATAGTTTCATTTTAAATATAATTTGAAGAATATTATATTTTCAGGCATGTATTTTCTTTTCATCTTTTCAGATGGCCTTAATGTTTTTAGTGGCACTTCGCCGACTCTACGTAGTATTACACGTGTCATTTGTATTAGTACTTAGTTCGTGGAATGACACGCCTTGACTATCCCCTCTATTGCGGATCCCGATCGGGTTTGAAATTAGCAAAATAATGCATTTTGAAACCCGTTCGACTTCGATTTTTTTTACCAAATTTGTTTCTCATCATTGCAACGGTGCTAAATTTGTAGACATGTTCGCAATTTTACTGATGTTTGATGTCCTGCCTATCCTGTTGCAGACTTATATTTTTAGTTACTAGCTGCAGGGATATGGTATTTCTACTATTTATGACATGATTCCCTGCGCTAACAACCCCTTTTTTCATACATTACTTTGCTATTCTCGCGGTTACAAAAATATCTGCCATTTATACACATCAACATTTCAATTTTTTGTCGAAGACTTTCAAAAAAAACATCTGAAATCTCTGGAGGTGCTGACATTTAGAGCCCCCGCACACTACAGACTTTTTTTTTTCAGCCGACAGTTTGGTCAGATCGGCGTACTGGTGCAAAAACCGACCCAATTGAATCGGTGTAATGTGCGTACATGCATACCTCTCCGTACTGATTAAGAAGCCGACCGAACTATCGGTCGACAAGTCAGTCTGCAGCATGCGGGGGCTCTTACTTTGACAAAGGCCAACACAAAAACAAGTCACCAAGTATTTTTGTATACATTATACATCAAATATTTTTGTGTACAATGGCTCTCTGGGTTGACCGCTACCGTCCGCGCCAGCTGTTCAAACTGGACTACTACAAAACGCAAGTTACGCATCTGATTAAGCTTCGCTCCCAGAGAGACTTCCCGCATGTTCTACGGTCCTTCCAGGCCAGTAAGAAAACTCGCATCATGTGTCTGCTGCGGAAACTTTACCAACCGGGCGCGGAACGACTACGCAATGAGATAATCAATTTCACAACGCCCTCGAACCGGAAGGTGGAAATCAGGACCATCAGCAGTAATTACCGCATCGAGTTGAATTAATCGGTTGCCGTGATATATAGCAGGGTGGTCGTGTCGAATTTGATCAAGCAAATTGATCCCAGTGGGTAGAGGGAATATGAGACTCGTCTTGTCCGAAGTGGATTAGCTGACCAAAGATACCCAGGATGCGCTGAGAAGAACCATTGAAAATTATTTGTCTATGTGCAGATTGATTTTGTGCGCCAATTCTACTTCGCGGGTTATTCCCGCGGTTAGGAGTCGTTGCTTGGAAATAAGAGTGCCGGCTCTATCTTAGGAGGATATTCTTAAAATTTTGAATGTAAGATTGTAAGATTTCTGGAAGTGGTGAGGAAACAGCTATACGAACTGCTATCCCAAGGCGTTCTATCGAATGTTATAATCTGTGGATTGGTACCGAATCTGGTTAAAAATCGCGATATGAGTCTGAAGACGCAAACGTTGAATTTTGCCGGGTATTATGAACACCGGATGCAGCAAGGAAGCAAATATATATTCCATCTGGAATTGTTCGTGGCGCAGTTAATGGCACGGTATAAGAAGTTTCTCAATAAAGCCTCAATGCAAGAGGATGATTTTTGAGCGATTCTTTGAGATCGCAATTTTCTTTCGTTTTATGAAAAAATAACATTTTTGTGTTCATCTCACGTTTATTAACTAAACTCAATAGTTCTCAAAAAAAAACACGCCTTGTCGGTTTTCAATCGGATCGTTTTCATGATCCGCAAATAATTATGAAATAGTAAATTTATCAATATACTTAAATACCATTTCATTCAAAAACCATTATGCTGCACCATGTTCATTTGAAAATTATATTTAATGTAACTTTTAAAATCATAACACCATAATATTTTTTATTATATATGTCTGTTCATTTTAACTACAAAAAATAAATATTCGCTCGATTAATCGAATACTGAAGGACAATTGTTCGAATGAATCGAATATTGGCCCACGATTAAACGATAATCGAATAAACGAAAAATTTAGACATCTCTAACAACAACAACAACTTCTACTTCAACAAACGAATCTAAACAACCGTCGCGATTATCAAAAATGATTGGAACTGTCTGATCACTCACATTTCTACTACCATCATACGCCACAACCACCGCTCTCGTAACGTAAAGTTGTAAACAGAGCGATCGGCAGTGAGAGGCATTGGAACCAACCGTCATTTGGTTAGGTGTCAGAAACAAGAGAGTGAGTATCACTACTGAATATTTGGATCTCACGTATCGTGAGAGGAATTGAGTGACTATGGTCAGCTTTTTTGTGACATTGACGGTGATGGATTGCAGCTCTGCTTACAATGTTCTGTTTTCTAAAGCCAAAATACCCCCTCACATTCTGCTCTTGAAGATGTTCCTTTTGTCGCTTTGACCCTGGAAAAATATGCCACTCCAACTAAATCAAGCCTTATTATGCGGAACGTTATGTGTTTTTACAACGTTTTTGTATGCATGAGATAATTTGAATTGAGACTCTAGGTGAATAGACCGAGCTTATTTCATACATGTACCTACTCTATCGGATATGATTTGAACAAATTATGACGAAAAAAACGCTTAAATCTATCCCATTTAGCTTGATATGTGCGGGTGACCACTTTGCCCCCACTAGGTGACCACTTTACCTCCAAGCAAAAAAAAACGATTTTTCACCTTTTTTTACTAATGATGAAAAATGTACTATTTTGATTTTTTATAGTAAAAGCCGTATGCTATCTTGAACACCAATGAGTTGAACTATAACATTCTTAGAAAAATGAGGGTTGTAGCGGTATGTGAATGCTGTAAATGGACATATTCCTTAGGGTGACCACTATGCCCCCACTTCCCCTAATTGGACCAATGTACCAATGCGCTCAGTCAGATCGTCCAATGCAACATTTTTATTATCGACTGCTAGTGGTGAAAGTAGTGATAAAGATCGATACCTTTCAAGATAATTCGCGGAAGAATGTCCCGGTCTTCAGTTTCGTTTTTATCGAGATTCAAATGTTATGCGAGAGTTGTCCGCTGCTACATATCAAAAATTCAAAAAAAACTTGAGTTTTAAGGGATATTTTCGAAAAAAAAAACACTTTTCAACCTGTTTATATATTCTCCATTCAGCCCCAATAATAATCGAACACATTGTTTAAGCCTTTCTCAAAAGTAAGACTAGAGTCAAAATGGAAAACCGATGATACAAATTGTCCTTTTTGGTCATAGAGAATGCGTCTGCAAATTTTGACCCAAATAAAAAAATACCAAAAAAAATCGATCTTTAAATTTAAATGGAATCAGTCTCATTTTTTCTTACATTTGCTAGTTCAGAGAAGATAATTCACACATCTTCACAATGGACAGCTTGAACATATTAATCGGATTGAATATCATGCTAAATTCTGCAATACTGCATCTAGTTATTATCGTTATTAACTCAAGCTTACCCGTATCTTGTCGAATATCCAGACGAACCACGTCGTGACCAGATTCATCGGAGATGGCGCCGTGGACGTTCGATGCATGTTTCGAATCAGCTTCGACAGACCGTACTTCCACTCGATGTCGGATTGTGCCTAATAGTTTGGTGCGTGTTTTTTTTTGTTCGTTTCCGAAAGAGACAGAAAGTGACGTAGGGAAAGAACAAGAAAAAGAAAGAACAAAGAAGCAACCCGCTGAAGCATCAAGGCATGTAAGCTTGGGAAATGTCGGTACATATAATATAACAAGAAGTCGAAATAAGGTGGAAACGAAAATTAAAAAATTACCTTTCGATTCGGGGGAGGAAGTTAAAAAAAGTTGGAAAAAGGAGTAAAACAGGAAGCAATTTATTTGGTCATCCAACGTACACCCATTGACGGCCATTGACGGGTCAGAACGGATTCCGGGGATTCGACTGATGGTTGCAAGAGAATCATGTCCGAACTCGTCATTGGTCTCCCTTCGGGAGGGAAATATTCGAAATAATGGAGACACAATCAAAAAAACAAATAGCGATACAATCGGGAGCCCGAGAGATGGGTGTGCGCCATTACCAAAATAAACTACAAACGTAAGGACCAAAACGAAACGCATAAAAATCGATTATTCACTTAATGGTAGATAATGTTTCTTCTAAATATTGGTTTCTAGTATGATACCTGAATTCTCTGATATGTATCAGACATCATAGCAATGAGCAGATTGATAAGCACTACAACTGATACCAACATGTAAATGCCAAATACAATTTTAAACAAGTACTCAGTCCATTCAGGCTGTGTTCTCTTCGGCGTCGTTCCTCGTTTATCTGCTTGTGTCTGATCGGTGGTGGTTTGACCAAATACGGCGAAAAAGAGCAGTTCAAAGGATACTATCGGATTCATGCGCACTGTGGGCGAGCAGCAAACAGCGAACCGGCATTCGGCAGCAGCAGCAGCGAACGGGAGCGGGTTCCGAAGCCGTCGTCCATTGGTCGTTTGGTTCGGACGACGTTTCGTTTGTGTATTTGTGTTTATGAATGTTTTTTTTTGTTTGTTTCAGATTTGTGGTTTTCACATAGTCATTGAATTCGACACAGAGAGAAAAGAGAGAGGGGGAAAAAGAGAAAAGACAACATTTAGCACCATGGATAAACTAACCTGGATGCGCTGATAGGTATCCGACATCATCGCGATAAGAAGATTAATTAGTACTACTACGGAGACTAACATATAAACGCCAAAAACAATCTTGAACAGATTTTCCGTCCACTCGGGACGCGACGATTTCTGCGAGTTGATGTCATCCGGTGAGGTCTGGCCGAACACGGCGAAGAACAGCCTTTCGAAGGCAATAATCGGCGTCATCGGAACTGCAGCGGGAACCAGTTGAGGGGATGTGGAGTTAAATGGAAACGAGGGTGGTTTGTTAGCAGTTAGCACAGTTAGCGAATCCTAACTAATTTCTCAACACTTAGACTGATCTGTTTTCCAATTGCGTTGTTTGCTGTTGTTGTGTTGAAAAGAGCGTGATGAAGGTTTCCTCGGAATTACGATGCGTACCTACAAAGCGTGCGAGGCACGAGTGCCTATTATACAGGTAACAAGCGATGTAAATGGGATGAGATGAAATAGCATTCGTTATGAATCCCTTTAACACCATCCGATCCCTGTTGGGAAAGCCAAATTGGATTTCTATTCAAATAAAATGTTCGAAATTGAAAAACGTGTTCACACTTTAACTTATTGCGGACCGCTCCCGAGATTTCTCGTCTTTCGTGTTTCATCTGTTACGGATGGATCACGAAATAACCCGTGTTTTCTACACTTGAAGGTTAAATCCTTGGTTTGCCAAGAATCTAACAAGGCCTACCAATGGCTCGTCTTCGTCTCATCCACATCGAAGGAAACGATCTCATTCATGGAATTCGAACAAATGAAGCGTGAATGTGTTAAGGGAGGACCCTGGTCTGGAAGGTCGAAACAATCAATTCCTAAAATCTAATACCCTCTGGAATGTTGTCCTAAAAGGATTTTCCGATATTTGTTTTGTTGGAAAGTTACAGTCAAAAGTATGAAGTCACCTTAAGGGATATAGTATCCCGGGCGAATTTTTAAACGCGTTTTTCTCAAAACCACGTTTTCTCAGCTGGTGGTATCGCTATCTCAGGATCTACTCGACCGATTAACATGAATTTTTTTTATCAGCATGTAAAAATTAATTATCTAAAGCGTTACATAGCCGTTTTTTGATATCTCATTTTTTCGATTTTTCATGAGCTTCTAAACAGCGGTTTTTCTTGAAAAATAACCCATTTTTAATAAAAATGGTCGCTGTTTTGGCAATTTTTCTAATTTTCAAAACCCCCTATGTAACGCTTTAGATATTGTCCTAAAGTTTCAAAGGTTCTGCAACACCCCGTTGCTTCAGAACCGATACCACCAGCAAGGTCCCGATTTCCAGACCGCATGCAGTCGTCAACAGCGTAATAATCATTATTCGTGGACTCGAAAAATTGAAAATACATCTTCAAATATACCTTAAACACCAACGAAAATATTGGAACTCTTCACTTCATTCATAACATCCGAAAAAAAATTCACGGAAATTCATTATTCTTCGACCTTCCAGGCAGAGGTGCCCCCCTAAACATCTGCTAGTGGTATAAAGAATCAATGTTTCCAAGTCGAAGTATAGATTAATTTTCTTCATTGCCAAACTGAGAAGAAATTATTCGTAAACTACATTACAATACAATGCAATACAGGCGGACTCGATTATATGCAATCTCCTAATTTTTTCACTGTATG
This sequence comes from Toxorhynchites rutilus septentrionalis, assembly GCF_029784135.1. Taxonomy (NCBI): domain Eukaryota; kingdom Metazoa; phylum Arthropoda; class Insecta; order Diptera; family Culicidae; genus Toxorhynchites; species Toxorhynchites rutilus. The sequence continues at coordinate 59,310,139 of NC_073746.1, forward strand.
TAATTGAACTCGGTATATAACCGGGTCAAAAAAAATGTTTGTTTCAAATTGTTTTATATACATTTAGTTTTTTGAATATAAAAGTTGAATTTAATTTTTGATTCATCCTCTGAAAGTCAGAAATACCTTTCCTTTTTTTATTTCAGAAGGCGATAGAGGATCATATTTGATGAAAAAAATACTTTCTATGCATATGTTCGAATTTCAACAATGACAGAGCTATGGAACTTCTTTTCGTCTGTGTTATAGTAACCTTTGGCTGGTTCGTCACTATTACTTCCATTTTTGGAAGAATGTCGGGAATGAGAATTAAACTCGTCTCCTTGAGCGTGAGAGGTACGGATGTTACCACTACGCCAAATCACCTCCACCACTCCACTGTACCATCTAAAATATTCCTTGTAGAGAAAAATATGTTTTATTTACAGAAAAAAATACTTATTTATTTTCTACAAAATATTGCATTTACTTACTAACTACATATTTATAATTACTTACAACACATACTATTTTTATTGTAAATGCATCTCAACATTTGCAAGCCTCGAATCACTCGTGCGTTTGATGATGCTCATACATAGTATTTTTAAATTTAGATTGCATACTATCATTCAATAAAATAATCGAAGTTCGCCACGATGTTCAATCAAATATTTTGATCTTAAAATTACGTTCATCGTATCGTTGCTGAACCGATTTCAAAGCTTATTCTTGTTCTAATTATATTTACTTTGCATACTTAATTAAGCATATGTTGCTTAATTAAGCAACTTTGCATACTTGAAATATTCGAAAAATAATTAGACTACTTTTTGGAAAAAGCCAATTTTTTTTCTTAATTTTTTACAAAAATTAATAACTTAAAAACTATGATACCTACAAAATTCTTGTCAAAGGATGAAATGTAGGAAATTATTAAAATTTTCATAAAAAAATACCAAAATTTTTTTTGGAAAAAAATTTTACTGACAAAAAAGTTATTCATTTTTCTCGAAAACATTTGCTTTTAAAATTCTGAAAAAAAAAGAAGATATAAATAGCCCTTAAAATTTCCAACAAGTTTTCGATACATCGGACGATGGGCACATTTACATGGAAAAAGTTTTTCGAACAACAACCTTTCTTTTTTTCTATGAAAAAATACTATCAACGTTTAATTCGTAACATTTTTATGTATAAATTATCGCAATTTACATGCTCTGCTAACTTTTCTCTATTTAGAAACATGTCAAGAACATGTCAAACGTGAGAATTTACACACACAAATGTTACGAGCAAAACATTATTTTTTTCAGGAGTCTTCATACAAAAATGACTTATATTCCATAAACTATAAAAGATAGAAGTTTGATGTCTTCGACAAAAGTTTATATTTTAACAAGGTCTAAAATGTTGTCGAATACAGTATATCGCTATCTTGACTTTAAACAAATTTAGGATAAGTTGCATTTTTTTCAAAGAAAACATGAAAAAGTTGTTGTTCGAAAAACTTTTTCCCTGTAAAAGCTCCCATTTTCCGATGTATGAACGACTTGTTGGAAATTGTAAGGGCTATTCATATACCGTTCTTAATCATATTTCGGACAACATCATATTTAGGACACTTTTTTCTAATATCTTGAAATGCTTAATGCACTGATGACATAACTATAAAAATAATATCACAATTGATTCTTTAGAGTAATCCCTTGGTTTCACTATCTTTTCATATGAAAACCATTTGAACATTTGAATTTTAACATAATCGGCAAAAATCTGACAACACTACTCATTATCGTTTGTGGCTGACGTATGCTTAGCGTGAGAACGTAGAATTTACCCGTTCATAAATATTTAAATTTCTGTCGAGTTTCATCAGTTTTCATCATCGTTAACAGTTTACTGTGATTGCGTGGTAAGTGTTTCGCAGTTGATTATAAAATATAATTAAGTGTAATGTAATTTTCGTCCAAAGAATTACAAAATAAAGTGTCCGAAATTTGAATTCAATCTGTCCGAAATTTGATTTTGTGTCCGAAGTTTTATTTTTATTCGCTTCATTTGAAAAGCATTTTCTTCGATGATTTTTTATGTTTTCAATCAGATAGGTACCAAAGTAGAAAGCTTAAATGCAGATTGAACTAATTTATTGAAAATATGAACCAAATAATACCTGTGCATAAAGTTTAGATCTGTTTTCTGCATCATATGCCTTAAGCGTCCGAAATATGATTCAGGACGGTATATATTTTTGGGAATTTAAAAAAATCACGTTTTTGAGAAAAATGAATTTTAATTTTTAAAATAACTTTTTTGTCAGCAAAATTACTTTCCAAAAAATTTTTGGTATTTTTTTAGGAAAAAAAAATTTCCTACATTTCATCCTTTGAAAAGAATTTTGTAGGTGTCATAGTTTTCAAATTATAAATGTTTGTAAAAAATTAAGAAAAAATGGTTTTTTCCCTAAAAAATAGATTGTTTTGTTTTTCGAATATTTCAATTATGCAAAGTTGCTTAAATGACCCATGTTTTTATACCCACAACGTTTCACTACTATCTGAGATGGTGCTGCCAACTCCCAAGACGAGTTGGCATGAAATTCATCAAATGTTTGTTTTCTGAAACGGAGATTTTCTTCTGGAGCAATTTTACTTTCAGGGCACGGAATTCTATTTCCAGATTTTGTAAAAATCCCACCGTAGAACCCTGCAAAAGGCTTCCTATTCAACTTTGATGCTTGTTAAATTGGAAAAGTTTCTGGGAGTTAAAATTGTTTGTAATCTTGAGCGTCGGATCATTTGAATCGAATCTTTTTCTCGCTTGATCAGTTCCTTCTAAAAACTGATACACATATCCTTCAAAATTATCTGCCTTCGCTATCTAATGTTCTGATATCTTCTTCTGGTGCCACCCAACAGCACTCAACGCTTCTAATAATCTTCAAATTCAGTAGCGTTGAACATTGAAACAACGTAAGATTCCTCGCAGATATTAGTAAAAATGGTTAGATAAAAATCTCTCAGTTCTTCATTTAGCAGCGTGATTTCAGGTATTCCTGTTTTTCAGTTGATCTGTGGAAAAATATATTCCCGAAAGCAACAGAGGTTATGTCATTGAGTTTTTGAGGGCAGTCACTATTCTGCAAGCAGTCTATTTTTTTCACATTCGTACTGAAATCTTTTTCACCTGTACTATTTGTTTCAAAAATCTGAATCGCAATTTGTACCGTTCAAATTTTTGTTGCATGGACAAAAATGTTGGAAAAATGGTATTCAAGCCTCGAATTACTCCTTTGTTTAGAGATTGCTATACACACTCTTGTTAAACTTTGACTGCATCAGTTCGACATGCTCGGAATTGAAATTTCTAATTTCAATGTCTTTCAATGTCAAGGGAGGGTTGATTTTAATTCCTTCAATTTTTTTAATTAAATTTTTACAAAAATTTATAACTTAAAAACTATGATACCTACAAAATTCTTGTCGAAGGATGAAATGTGAGAAATTATTCAAAAAAAAAAAATTCATAAAAAATTACCAAAAAAATTTTGGAAAAAAATTTCGCTGACAAAAAAGTTATTCAAAAATTAAAATTCATTTTTCTCAAAAACGTATTTTTTTCAAATTCTCAAAAATATATATATATATATGAATAGCCCTTAAGATTTCCAACAAGTCGTCCATACATCGGAAGATGGACACTTTTACAGGGAAAAAGTTTTTCTAACAACTTTTTTATATTTTCTTTGAAAAAAAATACAACTAATCCTAATTTTTTTTTAAAGTCAAGATAGCGATATAGCGACAAAGTTTTAGATCTTATTAAAGTGTGAGCTTTTTTCAATTGGCAACATACACGCAAAAAAAATCTCATAGAAAGCTTCTTCATATTCAATGAATGTTTTCTTTGCACGAAACCAGGGATCATTTAATCATGCTTGCAAAATGTGCATGAACTCATAGCCTCTCAGCTCATGCAATTTTTGTAATGCGATCTAAATTTCAAGTTCGTTTCTGTGAAAAAGTATTCTACGAAGAAATGTTTTATGATGAAAAATTTCTTTCCGTGCATGAAAGAAACGAAACGAAAGCAATGCATACTGTGACATCGGGAGATATGTTTGTACATGATGTACATGATGAACATCGTGTTTGTTTACACATGTTTATGTTTGTGTATCATTGTTCGTGTATGGGGTAGACATTCAACACTAGCGAAAATCATGTTCGAGTTCAAACAAAAACATGGAATTTTCACATCGCGTGGACATGTGTAAGTGTTTTTCGGAATACTGCAAAGAGGTATTAATCAACTCAAAACCGTATACCTTGTAATGCTCCCGTCTCCAAAATTCTAAACTTACATCCCTGCACAGAGCGTGCAACATACCACCTACGGTCGATAATGATTTAGGGATAATTAACATGGTGAGCTAAACTGAGAAAGTATCAGGAAATTTAGCGCCACACAAAGTAAATGCACCATTACTCGACGCAGTCCATCATCTCAACATTATAACGAATTTTTATTGGAGGGGATAGGTGTATCGAACCATCTTGGAAACGTTTCGTGCCCCCTAAAACCTCCACGTGCCAAATATGACACTCCTCCCCCCTCCCTTAAGAGAGGGGGGAGGAGTGTCGAACTACCATAGAAACGTTTATCGATCCCTAAAACCTCTATATGCTAAGTTTGATTCCATTGGTTTGATTAGTTCTCGAGTTGTTCAGTAACCTCCCCCACCAAACCACCATAAAAATATTTGAAAATATTTACTGTTCCCTGAAACCTCCACATGCCAAAATTGGTTCCGTTTGGTTGATTCGTTTTTAAATTATGCAGAAATGTACGCTTCATTTTTATGGCAGTATCACCCACAATCCCCCACCCCACTCAAAGAGAGGGGAGGAGTGTGTATTCCCCTAAAACCTGCGCATGCCATATTTGGTTTCATTTGCTTGATTAATTGTAATGCAAAAATTTGTGTTTCATTTGTATGGCAGCCAACTAACCTCCCCTTACAGAGGGAGGAGGGGTCTCGAACTATCATAAGAACCTTCCCCGACCCCAAAACCCCCTTCATACCAATTTTCATGTCGATCAGTTCAGTAGTTTCCGAGTCCATAAGAATCAGACAGTCAGACAGACAGACAGACAGACAGAAATCCGTTTATATTAGGCTGTTAAAAAAGTCCTGCGGTATTTTTTTTTGAATTTTCATTTGTTCATAAAATTAGTTACAATCATCTGTTTTAAGTCAAATATGCGCCGTTTTGTTCGATGACTTGTTCCCAACGAGATGCCAACTTCATAATACCCCTGTTATAGAAGCTCGCTTCCTTATTGGCAAAAAACTCGGATAGCCAATTTTCACAGGCCTCTTTTGTGGCTAACTTCTGACTACCTAGCTCGTTCACCATAGACAAAAACAGGTGGTAGTCACTTGGTGCAAGGTCCGGACTATACGGCGGATGCAAAAGAACCTCCCATCCGAGCTCCCGGAGCTTCTGGCGCGTCACCAAAGAAGTGTGTGGCCTGGCGTTGTCCTGATGGAAGACAATGCGGCCTCTGTTTATCAAAGATGGCCTCTCCTTCATGAGTGCTACTTTCAAGCGGTCCAGTTGTTGGCAGTACAGGTCCGAATTGAGCGTTTGGCCATAGGGAAGCAGCTCATAATAGATTATTTCTTAACAATCCCACCAAACACACAGCAGAACCTTCCTGGCCGTTAATGAGGGCTTGGCCACCGTCTGAGTCGCTTCAGCGGGCTTCGACCACGACCGTTTGCGCTTCACGTTGTCGTAAGTGACCCACTTTTCATCGCCAGTAACCATCCGCTTCAGAAACGGGTCGATTTTGTTGCGATTCAGCAGCGATTCACATGCGTCGATACGGTCAAAGATGTTTTTTTGCGTCAACGTGTGTGGCACCCATACATCGAGCTTCTTTGTGAATCCAAGCTTCTTCAAATGGTTAATAACGGTTTGATGACTTATCCCCAGCTCTTGGCCGATGCTACGGCTGCTACTATGCCGGTCTTTCTCGGCTAATTCAGCGATTTTGTCGCAATTTTCGACGACAGGCCTTCCGGAGCGTGGCGCATCTTCGACGACCTCTACACCAGAACGAAAACGTTGAAACCATCGTTGTGCGGTGGAAATGGAAACTGTATCGGGTCCATAAACTGCACAAATTTTATTGGCAGCTTGAGATGCATTTTTGCCTTTGTCATAGTAGTACTGTAAAATATGTCGGATTTTCTATTTATTTTGCTCCATATTTGCGACACTATAACTCACGAACGACTTAACCAAACAAAACACTGTCAAGGACTATATAGCGCGCAAAAATACCTTTCCAACAAGCTATAGTATGACTCGATACAATGAATACAACTAGAACTACGCGCTTACAACGACACCTCGAGGAAATACCGCAGGACTTTTTTGACAGCCTAATATATAGGTAAACGTCGATATAACGTACATTTCACTATCAAAATTGTACCTTGTATCCAATTGTACGTTATATCGAAGCATAATAAAGTACTCACAAACGTAGTCTATAATACATTTTTGTGTTGCTGTTTTAGTAAAGTTAATGAATAACTTCAATCAAAAGACAAAACCAGCCTTTCTCATGATGTTTTCCTTCGTACTGTTGATTAAAGCTTGATTTATTTAGAATCCGGAATCACAAAACCAGCTGTATTTCGGGATTGATTTAAGGTACAAAACTTGTTTTAGCATCACAATACAGATAATTCAGAAAAAAAATATTGAAAAAAAATTTCCTTTACACTTTGGAAATGTGTACGTTATATCGAGTGACGTTATATCGAGGGTACGTTATAACGAGGGTACGTTATATCGAAGTTTCCATGTATATAGATAGATTAGATTGTGCATGGATTCCATAATGGACAGGATGGAAAAAATGTTAAATCTGGAAATCCTGTAAAGAGCGATTCTGTAAGGATCTCTAATAAAAATAAGCGAATTTAGAGAAAATCATTTAAAGCAATTCGACTTAAATTTTTTTCTCTAAATTCGGATAATTTTTAATTCCCAACTATTAGTTCCGTTGAAGCGCATAGAAAAAATATAAAAAGGTGTTACCACATCTAGTTTTGTTTTCTGCAGACTTAGATAACTATTTTAAATTCAATAATTATTGATTGAAATTATTAAAAGCGAACACAGGAGAACCGAATAAAATTCTTATCTCCTCCTGATGATTTACAGAAGAAAAAACGATACATTTTAATCGAGCAGTTCCCAACTCATTCCATTTACGACAACCTTCCAATCAACGTTTAAGAAATGAATACATGCTATTTTGGTGTTAAAAATTCGAAACTAATATTTACAGTGATAGTTCACTAGTAATTATGTGCGGATACTTTTTTGAAATACTGCAACGAAAAAATACAAAACAATAAGTTCTACGTGTTGAAAGCATGCAAGGGCAGTGTTGATCATTCCATTCGGGCGAATACCAATTTTCCTGGGTCTCGTTTGCCATTTCAGCCGTTGGTGTCAGAATTTCCATCTCCTGATGCGTTTATACAGCATGCATAGGGAAAAGTGATTCCCTCGCAGCCATCGCAGTCGCTTCGCCATTCCATGTTCACTTAACTTATCAATGTGCTATAAGATAAAAATCTTTTTCAAAACTACCAAATCATAATACATTGAAAAAGAAAATATTAGAAGAGAAAACATGAAATAAAACAGTGAAAACAAGCGTTCAATCAGAATCGGACATAGATTAGGATGATACAAGGATCTGAACGTCAACGTGTGATACAACATGATTGGAAATTTGGCCAGCTCGCCGTCACAAAAACCGTAAATAAAAAACCAACAGTTGAAGCGGTTCAAATTTATAACAATTCGTGTGGTAGGCCATTCATTAGTGAACATTCCGACTTAAAGTAAAATACGGGAACCAACAGATCCATTCCAACATAAAAAATCAATTCAATCCAAAACATAGGCACAGTGCACAACACTGACACTGAGAATATTCTTATTTCGGAAGACAGACACCAACAAAAGAAATGCCGGCAAAAGCATTCCGCATTCGCTTTGTAGTTTCTATAATACAGATGAAAATTTTGACTCTTATTTGTTTGTTTTTTTTTGGGTGTGTTTTAGTTGTTATTGAAAACACTGTGTGTTCAGTTGGGGACATCGAACACTTACTGTCGGTTTTGTGCTTTCGGCGGTAGTCTGTGTTTGCACCGGCGGCAGCCCGCTTGATGCGTTCAACCTCGCTACTATAGTAATCACCGTCTTCATCCGTAGGGAAATCATCTTCTGCGATAGGAGAGTTAGTAAAGGAAATTGTAGTGTGTAAACAAGGTACTAGAAAAAGAAAAATTATACAGAGTGAGAATCACTTGAAACAAAAAGTGTAGGGACAGCACCAATGTCGGATCCGCTAGGAGAAGTTCCAAGTCAGTAGATCAGCTTATTCTTTGCAAACGTAAAAGGTGCTCTCTATGGTTAGAGATATTTGTTCCTGATCCGACATTGATAGGTAAATAAAATGTAGGAAATTTTCTTTTAACATGAAATAATTTTGTGAATAATAGAAATATTTACGTGGTAATACTACCTGTGTTACGCTTACTCTATAAAGTTCATGCAAATTTCGAAATAAAATATTAATCAATCTTCTTATTTTTTCGCGCATGTTCGTACCCCATTTACCCTTGCTCAGCATCATCGTTTTCTTTGATACCTCGGATAGCTTGAATCATTATGCTCGGATCTACTCTCGCAGAAACATCAGCTCACTGATAACTTACCATCGCTGAATAGTTCCTTGTTCCGCGTCAGGATTGGTAACCGCTTGACCTGATCCGGAGTCAAGTCCTGGAAGGACTGATTCAACGCCACAATGTGCATCGAAAAGCCAAACACGAAGATTGCGAGCACGGCCAGAAACCGAGCCAAATCCTTGAGCAAATCTCCGATGATGATAGCCCACGGACCAAACAGATGATGAAAGGATAGAAAGTCCAAAATCTGCACACAAGCAAGCAGAAAGGAAAGCGCGAAGAACTGATTTCGGCAATACATAAGCGTTGGCCACGTCGTCTTCTGCACGTACAACATTCCCGCCACGTGAAGTCCCACGCCGATTATTCCAAACAGCAGCACCAGTACTTTAATACTCCCCAGCCCGGATTTGTCGCTGGGATTGGTCAACTCGAACAGCAGCAGACCGCTGAGCCACACCAGCAGTCCCCACTCGTACCAATACGGTACCAAACTGGCTCGCACCACCGGATAGATTGGCGTGATGCCCACAATCATCAGATGGATCATCAGATAGATGTGAGAGGTAAGGTAGGACATGAACTTGATGATGGGCACCTTGTAGTAGTTGTGGCCCAGTGGCAGCGTGAAGATAATCCACACCGGAGGACAAATGATGAAACCCACGAACAGCAACATTATTCGCCACGCCGTCCAGTTGAGCGTCCCTCGCCAGAGTTCCTGTGGATAGAGCGGATGTCAGTGCGGACGCGATCAGTTGGTATAGTGATAAGTTTGATAGCAGATCTACTGCCGGAGGGTAAATAATGTTCTCGATTAATTTTTATTGCCTTATTCAATGTAATAACTAAAAATTTAGAGTAACTCAACATTTAAATCGTGTATGTTGATGCGACTAAACTTCGTTGATGCGACTAAACTTGCAGAAAAGATGAATTATATTTTCATTATTATTGATTGTATTTGTTTCTTATAGTTTTCATGGTCTCAGGACCAAAGGCGCTATATTTTTTATATTTTTTTTCTGGAAAGCTGAGGATTTTTTAATTAACATATCTCGAAACCAGGGAGACGTTTTTTTCGTTTTTGAGTTATGATTTTTCAAAGTTAACCGATGGTTCAAAAACTTATTTTTTCCCATTTTTTCCACTACAAAAAATCATAACTTTAGATCTACTGGACCGATTCAGATGATCGACATATCAAATTAAAGCCAATGAGAACCAATAATACACTCTGAATAAAAATGGACTATGTTTGCGTAATTATTGATTATATTTGTTTTTTATAGCTTACATCGTTTAGGGACCAAGACGCCATGTTTTTATATGTTTTCCTGAAAGCTGAGGTTTTTTCACATAATATATCGAAATACCAGGGAGGTGTTATTTTTCGTTTTTAAGTTATGATTTTTCAAAGTTAACATGTTTCCAGTTTTCGTTCAATATTTCTATGCGACTAGACTGGAAGTATGTGACTATAATCTAAATTATTGGCAAGTGGACATCTGGTCTTCTTACTACCAGAATGAAATGATTGAAGCAGTATAGCGAAAATTCGTCCGCTTTGCTGTACGTCATCTTAGGTGGACGGACCCATTTAACCTGCCTAGTTGCAAGAGCCGTTGCTTGCTTATAAAGGGTGTGTCACATCAAATTGCATCACGGAAAAAACGCTGTAGAAATTCGCCCAGTAGACCGATCCTTTTGAAAATTTTAGACATTAAAATAAAAACTATTAAACAACTTTTGGCATTTTCTTTTTATTCATACTTCGAGCCCAAGCCCGTATGCTCGCACCTTCCTCTTTACCCCGTCCATAAGGTTCTGTACAACGTCAGGTTGTAGTTTTTTTTGTACAGAAATCCATTTTCTCTTGAAGTCCGCCTCCGATTTGACAACTTTTGGGTTCTTCCGGAGGGCCTGCTTCATAATCGCCCAATATTTCTCTATTGGGCGAAGCTCCGGCGCGTTGGGCGGGTTCATTTCCTTTGGCACGAAGGTGACCCCGTTGGCTTCGTACCACTCCAACACGTCCTTTGAATAGTGGCACGAAGCGAGATCCGGCCAGAAGATGGTCGGGCCCTCGTGCTGCTTCAATAGTGGTAGTAAGCGCTTCTGTAGGCACTCCTTAAGGTAAACCTGCCCGTTTACCGTGCCGGTCATCACGAAGGGGGCGCTCCGCTTTCCGCAAGAGCAGATCGCTTGCCACACCATGTACTTTTTGGCAAACTTGGATAGTTTCTGCTTGCGAATCTCCTCCGGAACGCTGAATTTGTCCTCTGCGGAGAAGAACAACAGGCCCGGCAGCTGACGAAAGTCCGCTTTGACGTAGGTTTCGTCGTCCATTACCAGGCAATGCGGCTTCGTCAGCATTACGGTGTACAGCTTCCGGGCTCGCGTCTTCCCCACCATGTTTTGCCTTTCGTCGCGGTTAGGAACCTTCTGAACCTTGTATGTACGCAGGCCCTCCCGCTGCTTGGTCCGCTGGACGAATGAACTTGACAAATTCAGCTTATTGGCGACATCCCGGACCGAACTTCTCGGATCACGTCTAAACTGCTTAACTACGCGCTTGTGATCTTTTTCACTGACGGAGCATCCATTTTTGCCGTTCTTCACCTTCCGGTCGATGGTTAGGTTCTCGAAGTATCGTTTTAGTACTCTGCTGACCGTGGATTGGACGATTCCCAGCATCTTACCGATGTACCGATGTGACTACTCCGGATTCTCGAAATGAGTGCGCAGGATTAATTCACGACGCTCTTTTTCGTTCGACGACATGTTTCCAAATTTACGAAAAATTGACAGTGAAGCATGGCCAACGTGATCTATACACTCTTATCTGATTATAAGCGAAAGCTGAAGATATAATTCCTAAAAATTAAATTTCTACAGCGTTTTTTCCGTGATGCAATTTGATGTGACACACCCTTTAGAACTGGAGTTGTTGGATGAGAGATGCAACGTAACAAAGGTCTGCTTCATTGCAGATCTACGCTGATTGTTCTTCTTTGCTCAGCACTGGTTAATGTGTTAATTTATATTATTTTACTTGACCTAGCATTGTCAATGGGGTACAATGCTACCTGTTGATCACATAAACAAATAATAAGTGTCTTATTTTTTCAAAAAAAGTTAGGCTTTAATTTTTTATATCGATCATCTGAATTGGCTAGTAGTTTAAAAGTAATACATTTTAAAAAAAAGACATTTTTGAGAAAAAAGGGAAACATTATTTTTTGAATTATCGAGTAAATTTGAAAAATCATAACTCAAAAACGAAAATAAACACCTCCCTGGTTTTAAGATATGTGATGCGAACATATCTCAGCTTTCGATAAAAAATATAAAAAAAATATTGCGCCCTTGGTCCCGAAACCATGAAAACTATAAAAATATACAATCAATAATGACAAAACCAAAACCTGAAATTTTTGCAAGCGTAGCATTTTTCCAAGAATTACTAGCTAATTAACTTTAATTTTATATGTCGACCATCTAAATCGGTTTAGTAGTTTACAATTAATGAATTTTTGAAAAATGTCATTTTTGGAAAAAAGGCGAAAAAGTCAATATTTCGGATCCCCCTAAAATAAAAATGGGCAAATGGGCGGGTCTTTTTCAATTGAATTAAAACAACAAAACTCATAAAACCCCTCCGGCTCTTATTTGTCTGTTGATAATTATCGAATGGACAACAGAGTTTACATAAACTCAGCTAAACTCTAAAAAAATGCGTTTCCCGTCACTGAGTGGTGTTGGTGGGCGCGTCAACTATGCATATTTGGTCAGCACAGTAGAACCTTTTGGGGAAGCTCGGAATGTGCAATGAACTCTACTTCGTCAGGTACAGGTTTTTTTCGAGATTCATAAAAGCCAGCTCATTGCTATTCGTTCCCATCCAACTTGAAATAAATCTGGTCACCACAATAACGTTAATCTTGGCATTACAAGATTCCTCTCTTTCAGTTACTTTTGGCGATATTTCTTTTTCCTCGCGTAAATACCAATTCGATTGATGTTTTTTTTTATAATTACCAGTCGTGACCGACAACAAATGTAAAGTGACGGAACCGAAATAGCATTATTTTGTTTCTGCGTAATCATCAGAATTCAACAAAGAAAAGTGTGACATTATTTAGCAACATGAGTCAACATGATTTTCAAACAATTACAGAGCCTTTTTATTCATCCGTTAAGTATATATATACAACCCATTTATTATTATCATATCTACAGTGACTTACAGTGACTCTTAATAGATACTTAAATCTACAACAACTATTCGATACCTGACCGACCGATCAAAAGATTTTTGGCAGGTGGCTATTGTTTGAGAACTGTCGTTGCTCTCTGAATTGAAACATATTGTATTTGACTACAAAAAAAAAGCTGAAAAATGTACTTTAGCATCCAAGGGTCACCATAAATCCATTTATACCTGTTATTGAATTTTATATAACTGTACACAAAAAAAATAGAAAATTTACGAGAAAAAATCATGAAAAAATTTTTGTTACAAAAACTTGTTTGCCTTAAATATGCACCAGTTGCGATGTATGGAAGAGTTGTAGGGCAAATATTTATCTACCATTCATCTGCCATATCATCAAAACAGTTTTTGAAATCGATTTTTTTCAGTGTAGAATTTCAAAAAATATTTTTTCCAATATTTTTTTTTAAATTCAATTATTTTCCTCAAACTCTCCAATAGATCACTTTTTGTAGGACTTATCATCTTCGAGTAAAAAAAATTTTATAAAAAAATGATCAAAAATATTTTGCCCTCTCCATATGTTTGTCTAGATAAATTCTAGAAAAACTAAGTATGTCAAGTTGCTTAATTAGGTAAGGTCTTCACACCCAGAATGTTTCATTGAGTTCTGAGAGGGCCATGCCAACATCTGGTCGAGTTGGCGTGAAATCCGTCAATAGCAAAATTACTGAGACAAGCACAGTCTGTGATACCGTGCGCGAGTATACGGGTCATGATTTTACGCGCGAGAACAGGAGGGTTAAACTTTGTTTCATTCTCTAGTACTACATTCAGTTTCTAATGACTTTTTGATATAGTCAACGTTGGTAGACCACCGCCATACATTTGAACAATTAGTTGCCCGTGATGCCCAAAAGTTTGGCCAACCCTGGTTTAGAGGAAACGAAATCGTGTTCTTAAAATTCGCGTACCATAGTCATTTTTCAAAGATGCACTTCAATTGCGAAGTTTCTTTCGATGACGATATAAACCGATTAGTTAAGCTTCGGAAAAAAATCAATTGCTCCATTTTCAAAAATGCAGATTTTTTTTTTTTATCTTCGCTTATTTTTCGTCGGCCTATTTCCGCCACTTTAGTGCCAATCACCGACAACAGGGAGGCGACTCCACCTGTTCCTACCTATCAGACTCAACAACTCATGAGCCGGGCCAACTTCTTTTACTTCCCCTCCGAAGGAAGACGTAACCAGAGATTTTTCGCCTCAGAAAATCCCAACGACGCCAGCTGGGATTGAACCCAGGCCGATCGGATTGTGAGAAATGCAGATTTGAAAATGTATTTTTTATTCGAATGGAAGTTTGTATTCCGTTTGGGTTGGAGGAAATATGAGTTTTCCACAGGAATTGTTAATTTTTTGACTCAAGTGTAACTTTTGAAAAGGTTTTGACTCAAGTGTAACTTTTGAAAGGAATTTATATCTCAAAAACAATGAGTCGTACCGAAATAGTGTTTTAGAAAGAGTTATAAAAAAATATACGCAGAAAAAAAAGTTCTATTTTTTTTTATTTACAAAAAAAAATTATTTGCAGTATCCAAAATGTGTATTTTTTTATTTTTCCACATAAAATGGAAGTCATGTAGAAAATTTTAAAAATGAGTCCAAGAAACTATTTTTGACGAACTTTGTGGAATATCGAATTTTTATGATTTTTCGAAACTTCGGACTTTTTTTTGTCCCTTTGTTTATTTTAAGCTCATCAGCATTTTTAGCTGTAACAGAGCCGAATTATAATCGTGTACATGTCACATGATTATCATATCTATAATTAGCACATTACACCGTTGCCATTTTTCGGCGTAAGAGTTTCCTTCTATACCATTGCATATGGTACATTTAAACAGTAGCCATTTAGGCGTAAGAGTATTCCTTCTAATCTTCCATTATACAGTTTGACCAACGGACAGCGGATACAGTTGATTGATCATTGTTGAGTTATTTATAAAACAGCAGCCCGATGTGTCTTGCAGAGCAGAGCAGTTGTATTATTGAATCGATCTTATTTCGACCGTGGATCGATTTCCATAGCTGATGATTGTTGCGTGGACGTAGTTATTCTGTAACAACACAAAGATGGTCAATGGGGGTCCTGAGTTTTGAACTCACGATCGATCGCTTATTAAGCGAGCACGCAAGCAATGTGACCCTCGAACTTTTGTATGTTCGATCTTTTTTAGCCACAAATTATGAATCCTGATGTAATTTAAAATAAAAGGGTTTCTTATCAATCTCTAAAAGCAGGCATTCTCGAGATATTTGAAAAAAAAAACATTTCTAATTTATTGTCTTTTGAATTTAGTACAGAATTTTAAATTTATATATGCATTTTTTATTTAT
Organism: Toxorhynchites rutilus septentrionalis; assembly: GCF_029784135.1. Lineage (NCBI taxonomy): Eukaryota > Metazoa > Arthropoda > Insecta > Diptera > Culicidae > Toxorhynchites > Toxorhynchites rutilus. Next base: position 59,325,521 of record NC_073746.1, read on the forward strand.
TTTTTCTAATAAAATAGAAGTCATGTAGAAAATTTAAAAATGAGTCCAAGATGGTAAAGCCATTTTTAACGAACTTTGTGGAACATCGAGTTTTTATGAATTTTCGAAACTTTGAATTTTTGTATGTTAACAATAATTGTCAGCCACAAATTATGAATCCTGATGCGATAACAAAAAAAAAAAAGCTTTTCTTCAAGCTGCTTCTAGATGCATTCTCGAGATATTAAAAAATTTAATTCATATTTCCTCCAACCCAAACGGAATACAAACCTTCATTCGAATCAGAAATACTCATGTTTTGTCATTTGTCGATGTCATTTGGAATTGCTCAATGGTAAGAACAATTGTAATTATAAAATGTTATTCTTCAGACAAGCGTAAACTTGGTAATCTAGCGTAGTTTATGTGTTACAACTTGTTAAAGTGAATGTAAATTCGGTGCTGTCTGAAGAATATAAAAATAATTTCGAAAAATAATTATTATTATAAATACTGACGAAAAACGATATCAAAAAGTATTAGTGGGAAAAATATAAGAACAACAAAAATCGGGATTGTTACCACATGGGAGTGAGCGCTCGGCGAAGAGTTTAGAAAGCATTTCAAGATTACCGTTTGTTTACCTGCAGATATCGTTGCACTACCGTGTGGGCGATCACCTCCTTCTGCTCGTTCTCGATCAGGACATCGAGAAACTCCATGTTGCGCCGATCTGTGGCAGTAAGAATACGACCTGCCGAGTCAGCACCGGCGGCCAGCGCCAGGAGCTCGGTAGCCATCGTTTCGCACTGTTTCCCAGCAGCGATCAGATCTTTGGCTCGTTCTTTTTCCTGTGTAATGAGTGAAGCAAAATTGGCGGGTGATGTTCTAACCTACTGAAGCTGCAGTGGGTGCGGATGATAACTTACCTTAGTGGATAGCACGACGAAGATGTTTGACAGCTTCGCGGCGGTATCAACCGGCGCCGGAGAAACTAACACAAACTCCTCGATTGGCTTGTTGTTATGGTTCTTGGAGACGATCATCAGATTGTACACAAACCGTTTATCCTCCATCAGCGCGTAGGTATCGTGCTCCTTGTGCATCAGATATCGCAGCACATCGTTGTGGCCTTCGGACGCAGCGAACCAAATCGGCGCACAGCCGTAGTTTGTCTCGGACTTGGGTGATCCACCGGCTTCCACCAGCAGCTTCACGACATCCAGATAACCAGCCTTGGCAGTACAGTGCAGTGGAGTCCAGCCGTTCTTGTCTGAGGCGTTGATCTCTGAACCTTGACCGAGCAAGACTTCCACCATCTGATAGTGACCGTGCATAGCTGCTATGTGCAGACCAGTCTTCCCGTGCCGGTCCACACTATGCAGAAGCTCAGCGGATCTGCTCAGCAGTAGTCCCACGATCGGAACATGCCCACCGAAGCAAGCTAAATGCAGAGGATTGTAACCCTGGTGGAAAAAACAGAATACACTTATAATCATTGTCGTAAAAACATTTCCAGATACTCACATTTTCCGTAGTCGCAGCATCGACTTGAACACCAGCGGAGTTAAGTAGCAGTCGGACAACATTTTCGTTGCCGGAGTAGGCTGCCAGATGCAGCGGAGTCAGCCCGGACTCGTTCCCTAATTCAGGTACTAATGATGAACCAGATGGAGAATCAGATTTAACCGTTGCGGGGACGTTGATAAGCAACTCCCTCACCGTATCTGCCTGGCCGTAGTAGGCAGCTACATGCAGCGGAGTTAAACCCAATTTTTTACTGGACACCCTTAGCGAATTAGTGCTTCGCATCACCTCGAGTACCTGACCGTGGCCGTTTTTTGCCGCCATGTGCACGGCGGTGAAACCAGACTTGTTTTCGTCGGTACAGGATCCTCCGGCACGCACAAGGACCTTTACGACGTCCGCATGACCACCCTCCGCAGCCAACTGAAGAGGGGTCGAATCCGTCAGCTTGTTTCTCGTAGATATCACACCGGTTCGATCGAATTTCATCAGTTCCTCTATCACCTTCACCGAGCCTTGCATGGCAGCTATATGGGCGCAGGTATTGCCGTCCTTGCTCGTGGCCATTACAAGGTTCGGGTGCTGCTGAAGAAATAATTTGGCAACTTCGGAATAATTGTTCTGTGCAGCCACGTGAATGGGTTTCTGTCCAACGTCGTCTGTTGCGTCGATATTGGCACCGAGTTCTAAAAGTAGCTTACAGACATTCATCTGTCCACTGGCGGCCGCCAGATGTAACGGAGTTTGCTTCCTTAAGGTTAGAATATCCACCACTGCATTGTGGTCTCGTATCAAAAATTTTACCAATTCCGTGTATCCGTTCATAGCGGCCAAATGAAGGGCTGTTCTACCGACTCGTGATTTAGAATTAATAAACGCCTTATTAGTAATGAGTGCATCACAGACTTGTAGGTAGCCATGCTCCGCGGCCAAATGTAGCGCAGAGCGGCCTTCGTTATCGAACACATCCACCCTGGCATGGTTGCTGAGTAGAGTATTCACTAGATCCATGTGACCCCGGTTACACGCGATCAACAATGGTGTCCAACCAACCGACGATTGCCGATTCATCGCTTTCTGAACGTCCGCCGTCGAGAGATGGCTTATGACCTCCGACAGGACGTCATTGTTGCCGGCAACAGCAACCGCATGAAGACACGTATCATTGGTGGATTTTGTTGTTAGCGAAACATCTGCCCCATGTTCCAGCAGCATCTTCACTATTTCTCGATCACCGTTCCCCGATTTCACCTCGTCCTTCGTCACCTGACAAATGTAATGCAGAGCGGTCGCGCCATCTTCGTTGGTGAAATTGAGATAATTCTTCAGGATCTCCTTCCCGTGCTTTTCCAACACGAAGTCTATCAAATGTCTCACAATCTCCGGATAGCAGTTCCGCGCTCCCAGATGTAACGGAGTCTCGCCGACCTGTCGGAAGAGTTTATATATGATTCGTATGTCCTACGGTATTGTACCTGAAACGTGCGAGTGCAACCACTGATTCCTAAAAGCGTGATTCAGTGCCGTCTAGTGCTAGTGCTATCTCTTCTCACATTCGACTTTATCAGCGGATCCCCGTTATCCTCTAGGAGCAGATCCAGGGTCGTGACGTTCCCATATTTGGCAGCTACATGAACAGGTGTTTGACCGTCATCAGTCGTTTTGTTGGCACCGGCGCCGGACTTAAGCAACATCAGCGCGCATCTATCTCCGTCCTGAACTCTCGAGGCAATGTGTAGAGGCGTCTCCCGCAGTTTACCCCCTCGGACGTGCACTTCGGCACCGAACCCCAGCAGCGTCTCGACGACGCCCGGTTTTGCAGATTGAACAGCGATGTGGAGGGCAGTGTAATTATCCTGGAATGCATGTCAAAAACACAGGAGATCGATTATGAATTGAAGATGAGTTGAGAGATCTGTGCAAAAAGATTGATGCTCACATTCGTGGGGACGTCAACCTTCTCGCCTTTGTTCAGCAAGGTGCTAATGATGCCCACGTGGCCGTACTTGGCCGCGGTGTGTATACTTCGCGCGCCACCCTTGTTCGGCATGTGTAGGTACACGCCCTTCCGGAACAACGTCGTCGCACACTCAGCGTGACCGTTCAACGAAGCGATGTGCATTAGCGTACTACCGTCCTTCGTTCGCTCGTAGATACTGGCCCGGAACTTGTCCGCCAGAATTTCGATGATCGACGCGTGACCGTTTTCCGCCGCTAGATGCATCGGTGTGCGATCTGGGAAAAAAATATTCGTCTGTATTATAACCTCATCATACAGAGAAATAACCTCATCATACAGAATGTGTTCAATTGTATGTCTGTACATTGTTTGTTTATACTTTATATAAAAATATACCACGTTATTTACATTACTATTGAATGATATCTTAAATTTTATGGAAACAACCAAAAATTTTCTTGACTAAACTGAATACTTTGTAATTAAGTGAAATTGCTTCGTAATTCAGTGTTTCTCAAATATTGCATTTTTGTAGTAACACTTGATCAGCTCCCTGCAAAATTCTTTTAATAGCAAGAACTTGCACTTTTTGGACAGCATAAAAAATTGCAATTGCATTTGTGTCAATTTATACCGGCGTAAAAAAAGTCTTTACACTGTGCCCTACCGACACGAACCGTTCATTAGCCTTTGCAAGATTAATCAATTTAATAATAAACGAACAATAGTATTGAGTGCTCAATAAGACAATATACTGAACTATTCTTAACAACTTTACAACTACGTTGTAAAAAAGGTTATTTAGACCAAATTGAAGCATATTGCCAGAGAAACGATTTGAAAACGTTTATTCGACTGCAAATCAGCTTTTGTACAACACATGATGGACTGTCAAAATAAATATTTGCTGCCAGTATTTTAAGCTCATGTTCGACTGCTTGGCATTACATTTTTTAAGTTTTCTAACAAAACAAACGGTTGGATCATCGAAGGATCATCGAAGCAAATGTCGTGAATTTGAATCATGGCCATTTTTAATTTTTTGACTTAGAACTACGTCTTTCATGCCAAGTAATTAAGTGAAATTGCTTCGTAATTCCGTGTGTCACATCAGAAAACAGGTCACGTTTTTATGAAATAAAGTTAACGTTAATAACTATTTTTTGCCGTGAACGGGTTTTAACGGTTTACATACCAAGCGAATCGTAAATTACCTAAGATTTTATTTTTAGGCTATATATTACAGTTCCGTTTTGTGTAAACGGTTGAAATTGATGAAAACTAGAATCATTTCTATTTTCCCATACATTTGTTCCGCTCATTTGTGAATCTCCCAACCCATGCCGTCAATAACGAGCAACTTATCAGCGATAAACGAATGGGAATGATTCAAAGTCTCCGTGAACGAAGAAAAAAAGAAGAAGAACGAATTTTAATATTTGCCAAGAACATGAATATTGGATCTCGCTAAAACAAACTTTCAGTACCGTTCTAGATACGAATCAATGAACATCGCTTATTATTTCTTGTTTTGCGTCATCACATGTCTTCGTTTCGGATTGAGTTGTGGGCGCGACCAAATGACTTACTCTTTGATGTCTCTGGCATTGCAATCATTATATCAAACTGACGCCATTCCATAAAGGTTCTGGACTACACAATTGTGTGGGGAATTATCAAACTAGACTCACTAAGAAAATAATTGTTCAGGAATTTTGTGTGTGATTTGGTGTCGCACGACAGTAACAAAACTATCTCCACCAAGGCTGACAGCTAAGCTAATCTAGACCGGAAACATTTTCGCTAACGTTCAAAACATCCCGAAACCGGCTTTCGCCCGAAGAAAAACGCCCTACATGAATTGTTCTACAGAATCTGTTGATTGATGTTAGGTATACAGAATCTGTTGATTGATGTTAGGTAGAGCTTGAATTTTGATAGAATCAAAATAAATGCGTTTTTATGTGAAATAAATGGGAGTGCGGGTTAAACCGACACCTGAAAACTTGTTACATTAATTTCAAAGTACTAATAGACTATCCATATACTATGTATACACTTGAAAAGAGGTGAGGGGGGATAGTCACAAATGATACGTAATTAAAATGATAAATTCGTTTATTTTTACAATTCGAATTGTTAAATATATTTTCTTCCTAAATATATATATATATATATATATATATATATATATATATATATATATATATTGGGTTGGGGAAAAAAAAATGTCGTAATTGTGATCGAAATTTGACGCTTTATTTAACATACTTAAAATTATCCAATTTAAGTCAAATATGCGCAGTTTTGTTCGCAAACATGTTGCCATTTAGAAGGCATTTTTTTTTTAAATCATAACTTTTGAACTACTACTCCGCTTCAGATGATGAACATCAAATTAAAGCCAATCACCTTTTTTGAAAAAAATACTATATAGGCTTTTTATAGGGAGGCTTTTTTTTCGTTTTTGAGTTATGTTTTTTCAAAGTTACCCGATGGTCCAAAAAATCATTTTCCTCTTTTTTTTTCCCAAAAATGATTTTCTTCTAAAATTTATTACTTTTGAACTACTGGACCGATTCAGATGATCGACATATCAAATTAAAGCCTACTAGCTAAATAACACATTTGCCAATTAACTGGATTATAATTACATACATCCAGGGTCGCCACATTTGATTCTGTAAAATTTTCTAAAAAAATCTGTACATGTGTGTTTTTAACCAAAAAATCTGTATCGTGAAGTTAAGGGAAAAAATTGAGCCGATACATAGTTCTTTGCTTTAAAAATAGAGTCCATAATTGTGGGAGCCAACCGATTTCCAGACATTGTTTTGTTGGCACTGTAAAGCAAAAATATTCTCTCAACACATGCTAATGGATGTCATCAAAAATGTCTTACAAACGACCTTAGCAATGGATACAAAAATTTTCCATCACGTCTTTAGACATCCAACAGCTGGGACCAAGTTATATCCGAGTCATTCAAGTTTTGTCCCATAAGATTCGACTTGAGTAGCCTGAATTCGCTTTCCAAGCCTTGTCTGTTACCTGTTTCAACGAATTGAGGAAATTGGCACATCAAGTCATTAAGGTTTAGTACAGGGTCTTTCAGATTAAACGCTCACGCAAAAATATCGAATAGCTCCTTATAAAAAACTTATTTCGCTTCGTCGATGGTAACACTGCATTCCACACTTTGGGACGATAATATTCGGCTACTCGTTCAGTCTGGTCGGAGGGTTTTTAGTGTCAAGATGTACAATTTACAAGAACGTGTATTTTTAGTGAAATCGTGTTACCGAAGTCTTAATGAAACTTTGTACTTTTATGGTAAGAATTTCAACAATTCTCGTCGTCGATTACTTCCTCTGGGGGTACGTGAAGGACCGTTGCTATGTTACAAGCCACAAAATTTGGAGGAACTTAACATTTTCGTCGCCCCGTCATCCAGATATGGGTGACACTTTCCTCGTTCGAATTGAATAGAATTTTGAAAAGGAATTGGATAGAATAGGTCCAAAATGTAACTATAGGATATGTAGATATGTAGAAAATCATAACCATATTATTATAATGTTTATACTATACTTTTTATTAACTTATAATATGGATGGTCTGTACTGCAGTGTTTTGCGAAACCCATATCATATGACTTTGGCATGTATTATTGTTGTCAATCCGTCTTCAAATTTGAAAAAATATTGCTAGATCATGTAGAAGTTCTCTACATACTAAGTTTGATCTTCATTTAATAATTTATCCGCAAGTTGGGCTATGCAAGAAACTCAAGAACGTCGCTTTGGCGATGAACTTGTTCAAGAAGAAACAACTCGGATTTTCAACAGCATCGAAGTCGTAATGATAGGGTTGTGCATGAAGAATATTGTTCACCGTTTAAAACGCGTTATCGAAATGTTCTAAAATAATCTTTATTTTCGTTTTTCAAAAATAAAAATCGGTTCACTTTTGTAGAAATTATTAATATTTGTTGCGTGAGCGTTCAATCTGAAAGACCCTGTAGCTTGACGAAATTTTGAGGGTTTATCAAGGCTGCAGTTATGTTTCACCAGTTCAATATAGAAGTCACAGCAAATCGATCTGAAAATCAACTTTCTAGCTGAATTCAATCCTTTTCAGCTCCTTCTGCATCGATACTAACGTAAACATCCCCAGGCTTCTTCAGAAAGTCTTCAAAATCTTTCGCATTAAGGCCAGCATCACCGAATCGTTGTACGTAGCTCTCCAAACATAAGCTACCCAACATTATTAACAATAACAGTCTTCTCTCATTAAAAATAGTTAGTTTAAGCTTCTCAACTTGCTCAAGATTTCGCTTAATAACTGGCTCCAACGAAATCCATCTCGTTGCATTGCGTTAATTTTTTTTATAAACCAAGGTATCTATGTATACACTGTAATAAATTTAATATTTTAAAATCAATTTTGAAAAATCTGTAATTCTGTATATGCAGATTCTGTATCTCAAATTTGGTGAAAAATCTGTAAAATACAGAATATTCTGTATATGTGGCAACCCTGCATACATCCAGTCTAGTCGCATAGATATGTTGAACGGAAAATGAAAACATGTTAACTTTAAAAAACCATAACTTAAAAACGAAAAATAACACCTCTCTGGTACTCGGATATATTATGTGAAAAAACTTCAGCTTTCAGGAAAACATATAAAAAAATATGGCACCATGAAAACTATAAAAACAGGAAGTGGGTTATATCTATGGTATAACCGCAAGGGTGACGTAGGACTATCGTTGATTTAGAGATCATTTGTATGAAGTTGAATCTGAATTCATTCTGAATGAATGAATATTTGGAGAACTTCGAAAACGAGAGCGTTACGTTGGAGGCACAAGGTTTTATGCATCCAATATTGGATACGGAAATATCCTACTGATGGGGAAGAATAATCTTCAGAAGCTATCCTGTTGATTGCGATTGATTGAAAAATCACAAAACCTAATGTATTTGGTCACAGTGTTACATGGATAGAAAACATTAAAATAAACTCTTTCATATGAATGTAATTTTAAATTCCCAGAGGAACTGGCAGATTATTTTCAGTAACGATTAGGTATTTCCACATTTTCCTCGATACTGGAAGCCCACCAGTGGTTAATGCTAACTCGATAACAATCTGTTAATAGCACTTGATTGAAACATATTTGGTCACAGTGTTACATGGATAGAAAACATTCAAATAAACTCTTTCACATGAATGTATTTTTAAATTCCAGATTATTTTCCGGATCTTTCTCGATCCAAACGGAAAGAATTCCGTGCGTGCATGTGTGTGTGTGTAGCGGCTGCTTCGAGATCTTCCCGGGGAACCGTTTGTAGCATCACTCTCCTCCTGATGGATTCCCTTCTGGCCTAAGGTGCACAAACAGGCTCTTGGTGACACCGTTCATCCGCGCTTTCATGATAAATGAAGAGCTTCACCACAACAGCGACAACATGCTCCAATCGCTGTTCAATTAGAACTGAGTGGATTTCCGAGCGGCGCTCGCTTATATATCGATTGGTGATTTCAATAGCCTATTTTGAAAGCAAATTTAAGACTATTGAAACAAGTTTTTGGATCAGAAAGTAACAAGTATAGAACGCGTAGACATTTTATCTTTCGAATGAAGTGTTTATCATACCATTTCGTTCAATTGTTTAGGAGCTATTAACCCTCAAAATCTCGGTCTCCGGCGTAACGCTTTCGTTTTCGAAACTTTGATTTTACACCCCGGTATAGAAATGAAAGACGTAGTCCTACGTCAAAAAAATAAAATCGCTGATCGAGGGATATCATAAGGCCTCGCAGTCTTTTCTTTGCTATGTCCTACTCAATGTTGGCTTTGACTGTTTCTATTTGAATATCAGTGCCTTTTGTTTTTCAAACATGTGTCGGCTTTCCACCGAAAGGGTTTGACATTTTAAAACAATATTTCGGAGCATCTTTACCGAACAAAATCACTCGTTGTCTCACAGAACATACTAAACAATGATCTTAGATGAATTGGGTTCAAAAAATATTTTGAATTTTACACAAAATTCCGACTAAAACACTAAAATTCCACTAGCGAAAGAACAATTCTACAAACTGTTTTCAGTTTGTTGATCGGTTTTGTTTTCTTGTTTGTTTTGACAGAAACGCCACGCCGCGACTTTTTATTTTTTATCCCATTTATTTATTTTAGGCTCATTAGTATTTTAACTGTAACAGAGCCGAATTTGAATCGTGTACATGTCACATGGTTATCATATCTATAATTATAGCACATTACACACAGTTGCCATTCGCCAGTATTCCTTTTATACCATTGCATATGGTACATTTACACAGTAGCCATTTAGGCGTAAGAGTATTCTTTCTGTTCTTCCATTATCCATCCAATCCAGTTGGACCACCGGACAGCGGAGACAGTTGATATGATCATTGTTGAGTTATTTATAGAACAGCAGCCCGATGTGTCTTGCAGAGCAGAGCAGTTGTATGGATGAATCGATCTTGTTTCGACCGTGGATCGATCTCCATCGCTGATGATTTGTTGCGTGGACGTAGCTATTCTGTAACAACACAAAGATGGTCAATGAGGGCCCTGAGTTTTGAACTCACAATCGATCGCTTACTAAGCGAACGCGCAACCAATGTGGCTACGGAGACCCCCCACGCCGCGACTTGAAACGTATGTAATGGCCAGTGAGTACAAAGGGCATCATAAGATTTGCAAAAAAAAATAATCTAACTAGCAGAGTCAGAGAGTGTCGGTTTACACAAAGTGTCGATTTTACCCGGACTTCCTCAACTTTGTGCGACGAGTGAGTTTTTGAGCGTAATGTACTGAATTCAATACTCGGCGGTAAATTGAAAAATGGGCTTTAGCATAGAAGCATGAATCTATTTTCAGCAGAGAACCAGGAATCGACCGTCGACTCCTGTGTAGACCCTACACACGATAGCTGTGGGCTTAGGATGAAGGCGCATGTGGTGACTGGAAAACGGCTGCCCAAGATCGATGATCTCGGATAACTGTATTTCGTTCGACGCAAGATCGATAACGGTATATTGTTACGAAAATGAGTGACTGAACTCGATGTTTCCTTATTTTTGTTCATAAAAAATACAACACGAAGGAGCATCGTCCAAGACACTGTACATCATAGGTTTCAGCATATCCAGATAGAAGATGAATTTTGAAAATGAACTCCGCATTGATCGAAATCCATTACATGGTGACGATTTATAGTGTACCGATGTTGCATCGCGTCTATCTCCATATTTTTTTTTCCAAAATATATATTTTATTAAGGCACATATGGCGTTAGCATGACGGGGCCGGGAGTTCAATATTTTGACAATTTTTGTCTTACGACTATGTTAGTAATATGTAACCGATTACTCGCGGTTGGCCGATTGCGCGTTTAGGTTGTAGTGATTGGACATAAGCCGAGATATCACGCGAATGAAATCACGACCTACATTCAATCCCTTGAACCATGCACTCGTCGAGACCTTAGGGATAATCGTGTGTAACCAACGACCGAACTCATCACCACTCCACATGCGTTGCCAACTTACGAGCGTATACTGACGAGGAATGTGGAAAAATTCATTGTAAGCAATTTGCCTTTCAAAAAGTGTGCCTTTTAAAGCGCCCACCTTAGCTAGCGAGTCCGCTTTCTCATTCCCCGGAATCGAGCAATGAGAGGGAACCCATGCTATGGTAATCTTGAATAATTTTTCGACCAAAACACTCAATAGTTGTCTTATTCTTGTTAGGAAATAAGATGAGCGTTTATCAACCTTCATTGAGCGGATTGCCTCTATTGAGCTGAGGCTGTCTGAAAAAATAAAATAGTGGTCGATGGGCAATGTTTCAATGATCCCCAGTGCGTAGTATATCGCACCCAGTTCAGCGACATACACGGAACAAGGATCTTTGAGTTTGAAAGAGGCACTGGAATTTTCATTGAAGATGCACAAGCCAGTGGACCCGTTTATGAATGAACCGTCAGTAAAGAACATTTTATCAGATCTAACTTTCCCATATTTTTCCGAAAATATCGACGGAATAACATTGGAGCGTAGATGATCTGGGGTTCCATGGTATTTATTTTTTTTGTCGCATGGACAGATCAAAAATGACAGAGGAATTGCAAAAGTATGGGAAGCAAACTTGGTTGGAGATGCCTGGTGAAGGGTGCGCTTCATGGGTAAGGTACTCATGGTATAAAGACATAAAATTTGACTGAGGAATCAGTTGGAGTCGATTTTCAAAGTTATCAATCACCAATGGATTCATGATCTTGCAACGGATGAGAAATCTGTAGGATAATTCTGTGAACCGAATAATAAGCGGGGGTACTCCTGCCAAGACTCAACGATATTGTATTCTCTCTAGCTTGAGAATATGAATCCTGGCAGCTGATCGGAAGCAAAAACTGCTATATTCTAACACTGATAATATCGTTGTTTTGTACAACTGAATGAGGTCTCCTTGATGGGCACCCCACCGTGTTCCGGTTATTGTTTAGAGAAAACTGATTCTTTGCTGGCATTTCTGTTTCAGATACGCAATGTGTCTCCCCCAGGTACATTTGGAATCAAAATATACACCCAGGTATTTGAAAAACATAGAGTGTTGGATCGTTTTGCCGGATAGTTGAAGCTGGAATTGGGCGGGCTCGTGCTTCCTAGAAAAAACGACCATTTCAGTTTTCTCCGTAGAGAATTCGATACCCAGCTTGAGGGCCCACGTGAACAGATTGTTCAGGGTATCTTGCAACGACTTTTGCAGAACGACGGGATTAGTACCCGTGATGGAAATAACTCCATCGTCTGCATGTTGTCTCAGCGTGCAGTCTCTAGTTAGACAATCATCCATATCATTGACGTAAAAACTCTACAAAAGGGGGCTTAGGCAGGAGATCTCTCCATATGTACGAGGGTCACTATTTATATTTCGGGAACAGAAACAAAAACAAATAGTTAAGCTGCGAATATATTTTTATTGTTTTTCAAAGTACTCGCCACGATGATCGATACACTTTTGCATGCGCTTAAACCAATTTTCAAAGCATTTATTCCAATCGACACGAGCCTTTTTTTTGAGCGATTGTCAAATTATGTGGGATCCAACGTGAACATAATTTTCGCACAACTAAGTGTTCATGTAAAATCGCATATATGCTGGTGGAACTAATGCTTAGGGATGCCTCAATCTCACAATAGCTTACATGACGATCGTGCTTAATCATTTCGTGCACAGCATCGATGTTTTCTGGCACTACAGTCGATTTTGGACGACCTTCATGAAACTCGTCGGACAGCGAACTACGACCACGATTGAATTCACTATACCAGCGATACATAGTGCTTTTTGATGGAGCTTCATCGCCAAAAGTCAAATTTAGTTGATTGACGCACTCTTGTTGTGATAATCCACGTCGAAAGTCGTAAAAAATTATCGCACGAAAATGTTCACGATTCAGTTCCATTTTTTTGCCGAGACCAAACTTTCAACTAAATATAAAATAAACAAATAGCGTCCGTATTACAAAATGTTCTGAGTACGTATATCGTCAAAAATGTCAAACTTTACGATGGAACCGTCAGATGGACTCACATGACATCAACGTTGCCAATTCCCGAAATATAAATAGTGACCCTCGTATAAGCTCAAAAAATACTATTAACTATTAACATGGTTCGTAGTTTTGTTCATAAGCACACGGTAGCGACAGTCAAAAAAGTTTGATGTTCAAATGCGATGAATGAATAGCTGGTCGTGGTATGTATTAAAAATTCGAAATAGAATCCAAAATTTAAATGTTTTTATTTTAAATTATTTTTTTATAAAGACAGAGTAATTGGTGAAAAAATTTGATAGAAACAACATTTCGAACTAGTAACCTTCCAAGTTAGTCTATAATTCCTGATTTATTTAATCTGTATTTTTGTATTTCGAGGGTCATAGAATAAACTGATAAATGGACCAAAGATTAGATAGATTGAGATATTCCACTGGATATTGGAGGAGATATTGCCAAATGTTTGGGAGTGACTAACCGAGCCATATAGGTGTGTCTGAAGACTGTTAATTTTAATTTAATTTAAAATCTATTGAAACTTACTTGTACACCCACTATTACTAATGTTAAGACATGTTAGATCTTTTTGTCGTTTCATTTAAGTAAGCAAATATAGTTCCCTTGAATTTAAATAATCGTCTGATACATAATTTACATTTGCATCACTCATTAATCGAGGATTTGTAACAAAAAAATATATTTACCTATGTACAGACCCCCTTCGATTTTGGCAACACGCCCGAATATTTTATGTTGCCAGAATCGAACCGTGCCAAAAACTATTGAGAAAAAATTTTTTTTTGTTAAATTTTTAGTGGTTAAAAGTATTTAGGGATCAAGAAAAAAAACATGACGCGAATATTATAGCTTTTGCTCTCGTCGGGTACACTATGGTATACACTGAAGAGTGTACTGCTCAGGGGCTAAAGATGGCAAAATATAGAATAACTTTATGACATGCGCAAATGCTATGGGTACTCACAAATTGACGATGTTTATAATTGGGAAACTAAGAACCCATAGGGCTTTCAAAAACGTGCAAATACCCGTTGAATATGTCGCTTCGAAAAATGCATGGACGACTCGCGACATATTTCAGAAGCGGTTTCTCGAGTCTTTTGTACCAAATATTCGGAAATTTTCCAGTAGAGTGGTAATCGAACCAAAGGCCGTTCTCCTTCTTGAGAATGGTACGGTCCATCATTTCCAACATGAGCTCATTTCGGATGACGGCTTGATAGAGGTGATGTTTCTTGTGACCCCTTTATTGCAGCCCATGGACCAATAGGTCATTCAAATTACCAAAACAAGGTATCGAGACAAACTACATCTCGAAATCGCTAATGAGCCACTTCAAGCCATGGGTGAAGAAAATCAACATTGAAGATGTTTCTTTTTGGCTGCATGAAACATGGATAGATGTCTCCGAAACAGTGATTCAACGATCTTGGAAAAATATAGACTGGGTAGCTGGAACTGCTGCACAAAGACTTTGCGTATATTGTTCGATTTCCAGATGGACATCGACACAGTCGAAACAACGAAATATCCCGAGGAAGAATTTTGCGTTGATGAATACTCATACGCGAAAATTATCTCTCTGATACTGAATAAGGACGACAAAGGGTGCGACGACATAGAGAAATAAGGAGATGACGAACATTCCTTTGATAAACAAGGAGACGAAGATTCGATTTTGGTGGACATCGTACTTCTAGACCCAGCATTGACCCGAACCCACCAAGTCGCTCAAGAAAACAGCAATTACTTGAATAAAGATGAAATAAGAAAGAGAAAATTAATTTTTCAATAATTATTTCTTAAGGACAAGGTCGTTGGAAAATACAAATGGCGGCCTCTTAGGGTTTTTACCATGCCATCTAGCATTTTTTGAGGCACACATCTCAACAAATTCAAACGAACCATCCTTGAAATTGGTACTCATAGCTTGCTGCAGTCCAGCATACATTTACATTTAACAATTTCAGGTACGAGTCGTTTGTATTTATTGAGATGTGTACTTCGATAAATGCGGGGTGGCAGAATCATATTATCTTTTTTTTCACATTGTTTAAATTAGTTGAATGAAGGTCGAGAAAATAAAAAAAACAGAATTTAAGAAAAATCGTTCGTTTTTGGCACATGTACCGAAATCGAACCGTGCCAAAAACGAAACGTGCCAAAATCGAACGGGGTCTGAAGTACGAGATTTTATGAAGCAGTTGATTTCCGTATATACAAACATGATTTGTTCGACATAGTTCTCACACATACACGATTCAAAAATCATTTGGCTTAACTCAAAACTCGACATTTAATCAAGACGAGAAATTTGGCATGGAAAGTTAAATTAATAAGGTAAGCGGTTCATTCAAGCGAAAAAATACAATTAAATGACTCAAATTTCCCACATAATGTTTAGGTCTAGTAATCGAATCACACACGTCAATAAAATAAGAATTATCTTACCTTGATTATCGATGATGGACGCGGACGCACGAACGGTGTAAAAGTACTTGACCATCGCCTCGTCGCCTTCGGCCGCCGCTATATGCAGTGCCGTCTGACCTTCGCCGTTCTGCAAATCCACGTTGGCGCCGTAGTCAATCAGAATCCGGGCCATCTCGACATCTTTCCGCCGGGCGGCGAGATGCAACGCCGTGTCACCATTGGTGGTCGTGGCCTACCAGAACCAGCCGGTTATTCGAAAAATGCGTAGAAATAAAACATACCCAGAATAAAAGAGATCATGTTAAAGTTACTCGAAATCAGTTTGCGAGCGCGCACGGGTAATCTCAACACGCTTTACATCATCAAATGGATCGAGAATGATGCCCCATTGGCGACGCATGCTGCCGATTGTATATATCCAATAAGTTGCTGTAAAAAGATCACTTCACTGATTCGATGGTCTTGTTCAAGAAATAATAAAACTGTTGCATCATTATTAGGACTCTCATCGCATACTTGCACCGCACACATCAGCACCGTTTCACGAGCTCACCATAACTGTGCTCACCAGTCGCGAATTCAGTCGGTCAGCTAAACCTACCCAAGATCCGTTCCACATGCCAGTGGCCCAGGCATAACCCAGGACAGAGGACAGCATGACGAGCAAGCAGCAGCAGCAGCAACAGAGGAAGATGTTTTTCCACAGAGTCATTCTTCCCAGCGCTTGGGCCTACCAACCGGAAGGAAGCAAGAAAGGGAAAGTCCACTGTAGAGTGGGAGTAGTAGATTGCATTCTTTTTTCTCGCTTAGCATTTGTCCACACGGTAGCAGGCCGTTCGACCGAACTTCGCAGCTGACACCCTTCATCCGGTTTGCGTTACGATGATATGTACATATGTATAGTCGATCAAAACCGTTCGGGGCGAGAAAATGAACCTCTGCTTTTCATGCCCTCGAATTGTATCAAAATAAGTATTGAAAATTTGATTTTTATTGTAGAAAATATGGGGATCATTAGGGTTTTGAATTGAATTTCGGCTCGACGACAAACATGTTCAATATTATCCGTCACAAAATTCTGAACCTTTCAAAAAACAGTATGCATTAACTAGCGTCATTTATTAATACTTAGTTGAGATTTCTTAAGCCAAATAACACGCCTCGAATGTATTCCGAGCGGCAAGCTCTAGAATACGCGTGACCACAGTGCAAGTCGAAGGAAATTTCTCTGACGAAAAAGTCCCTGGCCAGAACGGGAATCAAACCCGAACACCCGGCATGATAATGTGAGACGATAACCACTCGGCCACTGGTGCACTTATATTACGGAGGTCGTTCAAAAAATAAGTTTCAGTGCCTCACAAATCGTGGAAAAATAAAGTTAGGACAAAAACAAGGTGATTTTCGTAATCTACGTTTTATTTTATTTTTTCTACATAATCGCCGTAACGTTCGAGGCATTTTAAATAGCGTGGCACGAGTTTTTCTATTCCGAGCGCGAAGTGCGTAGCGTCCAACTTTTTGAAGTACGATGTAACTGCGTCACGAATTTCTTCAGTGTTATCGAATCGTTGACCGCGGTGAACGCGGAATCGTTGACATCCGGAGATATACGAAGAAAAATTAACCTGCATGAAGGTGAATTCATTATACAAACTCATAAACCCAAATTAAGAAAGAGCTTTGCTTGATCACACGGTTCCTTTTTCTTTTTTATACACGATTCCTTTTCCATGGTTCCTTTTTTATACACGGTTCCTATTTCTCTTGAAATTACAAAAAAATATATTGAGCAGTATCAGAACCAAAACATGTTCTGAAACACATCACAGTAAATATCGTTCCGAATTAATTATTGAAGTAGTTATGAAATTGATAACATTTGAAATCTACAATGCAAAGGTCACTATCGAGTTGCTTCTCGCAAAAATGTCGACGCTTGCCCACGGTGAGGTGGTAGGGGGCTTAGATAATGTCCACGTGGACACGTCAAGTATTTTTTTAAGTAAAACATTCATGTTTATGATTTTTAGTACTATCAATCAATAAAAAGACTTCCCTGACTTCTTCCCTGAAATGTATATTCTGAAAGAAACGCACATGAACTGGGATCGATCAATTTATTCGAATCGGTAATAGAGGACCATGAATTCCGTCAGGATAAAGACTCCCAAAGAATGTTGGAATTTCCACCATGCTTCCACCAAGCAACTAGTATCGATGAATTCCAACAAGTACTGCTCACAGTTCAACATATTTAAAATCAACGATCCCGGACGCTTCTAGGACGCTTCTAAAGGGTGAACACGAAATTATTGCGACACCGAAAATGTCATGCCATTTTTCTAATAATGTTTAGAATCAAACCAAAATTTTAGGGTAATTTTATACATATATTTACTTCAAAAATCAAAAGAAAAGTTAATCGATGGAGTGTCAAATTGAACGCATTTTCGCTTGATGCCCTCCATCAAAGTTTTTACAGTGTCATCCGGTACCAATTTCTCAGTTTTTTTTCCATTTTCTTAACATGTCCTTGTCGTCTTTGACTGTCTTCTTGTTCTTCCGAAGTTCCCGCTTCATTATTGCCCAGTACTGCTCCACCGGACGCAGCTCCGGACAGTTTGGCGGGTTCATGTCCTTTGGAACAAAATGAACAGAATTGGCCTCATACCACTCCAGGACACTTTTAGAATAGTGGCATGATGCCAAATCTGGCCAAAATAGCGGAGCTTCGTCGTGCTGCTGCAAGAACGGCAAAAGGCGCTTCTCGAGGCACTCAGATTTGTAGATCTCGCCATTTACTGTGCCCTTGTCACGAAAGGCTCACTCCTCAGTCCGCAAGAGCAGATGGCCTGCCAAACGAGATATTTGGAGGCGAACTTCGACATTTTCTTCTTCTTAAATTTGTCGTCCACATCGAACTTGCTCTTGCCGGTGAAAAACTCTAACCCCGGAATTTGCTTAAAATCGGCTTTTATATACGTTTCGTCGTCCATCACACAGCAGCCATATTTTGTCAGCATCTTCTCGTAGAGCTTCCGTGCCCGAGTTTTAGCCGTCGATTGTTGCCGCTCATCGCGGTTTGGGAAGTTCTGTACCTTGTATGTATGTAGTCCAGCTCTCTTCTTTGCATTCTGGACGTAGCTCTGCGACATGTCGATCTTTTTAGCCAAATCACGGCTTGAGACGTTGGGATTTGCTTTAATCATCCGCTTCACATTTCCCTCCGTCTTTTTGTTTTTCGGTCCCGGTTTTCTTCCAGCTCCTTTGCCATGATCCAACGTCAACCACTCCTGGAACCGCTTCAACACTCTGGAGACGGTTGAATGGTGAATGTTCAACATTTTTCCCAACTGCCGGTGTGACAGGTCAGGAAATTCCAGGTGTTTGGAAAGAATTTGTTCTCTCGACTCGCGTTGGTTCACCTCCATTTTCGTTGAATCGAAAAACACGACTTCGAGTTTGACAGCATGTAGACAATACACATCAATGCGAAAGTGTGCAAAATTTGGTTGATTTTTACCCAATGGTAAAAAAGTTATGCCCTGTGTCGCAATAATTTCGTGTTCGCCCTTTAAAACTCCACCCACCTTACTCACCAGATACTGCATCTTCAGATAATTAACTGTTATGATTCCTTTAAGAACTTCACTTCACTGTATAGCAAAAAAACGACTTGCCCAGTTTTCTGACGAGAAAACAAATATGTTCTGAGAGGATGGAATTCTCAAGTTGCGTGACGGATGCTGAAATATTGTGGAACAAATCCATTGTCATTATCCCTTCCCAAAAACGGAGCAATCAACGCGAATAGTAAACTAATGTTATCATGAATCTGTGGATGAGTTAAATGATTGAAATGATGAAATGACAATGTCGACACTGTCTAACGTATATGCGTTTGAGCGGCAATTCGGGTGTGTTGAACAAACCAAAACTAGCAATACGTTACAACATTTTCACAATTTTAACAGCACAATGGTATCAACATCTTTTTTTTTTGTTTATACCACTTCTGGATTGTTTCGAGATTCGCTTTTCCTCGATAAATGACGATAACTGTTTTCAAACAATATGCTTGATTTCATTGCTTATGGAGATAACGTAAAAGGAATTCAGAAAAAAATAAAAAAAATAATGAGCTCCCGGACAAATATTTACTATTAATAAGCGAAAAAATGAATTTTCTAGACTTTTTTTTCTAATAACAGGATGAATTTCTCGTGGACAACAGAGGGAGGGGTATAAGGAATGACCACGCTTGTCCACAGAGGGGGAAGATGAGGGATGTCTAAAATCATACTATTTCTGTTCACGAGGTATGTGAACAGCCCCTTGATGTGCTATATTTCAGACTATTCTGCGCCATACGGATAAACACTCACATCTGAACTTCGTGGATAATTTGATTCTAAGAACCTCTCGGTTATTTTCAAATCGGCATAACTTACTTGTTCGGCTTCTGTTGGCATGTCGCATGTTTTATCTTCGACTTTTCCAATTTTCCTAATGCTGAATTACTTGATTTTGACTGATTTTTGTATCTTTTTCACTGTGTTGACCACATTTTTTTTGTTATTGTTTATTTATTTGTGTATTTATTTATCATTTGTGCATTCCATACCGAACCGATCTAGTGGTTCTCAGATTTTCATTAAAATTGGTAATTTGGTTCTTTATCGCAAAACATTAGACCCCTTTTTTTCATTTTTTTTATTAGGGTGCCCATTTCCATTTGAGAGTGGTCCGAAAAATCAATTTTTTCATTTTTTCCCTAAAATGACGTTTTTCATAAATTCATAGCTTTTGAACCACTCAACCGATTTCGATGATCGACTCGCAAAAAAATGGATTTTATTTTCGTTATGATTGATTGTAGTCGCTTTTCATTGTTTTCATGGTTTTGAACTAAGGAACGCTATATTTTTCTTGAATGCTGAGGATGTTTTACACAATATAACTCGATATCAGAGAAGCTTTTTTCTAGGAAAACTGATTTTTCGCACCAACGGTTAACTTTGAAAAATCATATCCCAAAAACAAAAAACAAACGATCTGATATCGAGATATACTAAAAATCCTCAACTTTCAAAAAAAATCATCAGCTTTCAAGGAAAATTAAAAAAAAACACCACCTTCTAGTTCAAAGCCACGAAAACAATATAAAACAACTACAATCAATAATTACGAAATAAAATAAATTTTTTTGCAAGTTCAATATTTTTTTAAAAGTACAAATTAATCATTGGCTTCAATTTGATATGTCGATCATCTTAATCGGATCAGTGACTCAAATGAATTTTTGAAAAAAGTCATTTTTGGGAAAAAGTGAAAAAACATGATTTTTCAGACCACCCTAAAATGGAAGTGGACACCATAATAATAAAAAAATAGAAAATACGGGTTTATTTTTTTTGCGATAAAAAAAAAGTATCACTTTTGACGAAAATAGAAGAACCACTATCGGTTTGGCTTGGAATGGCTTATTTATGTATTTATGTATTTATGTATTTATGTATTTATGTATTTATGTATTTATGTATTTATGTATTTATGTATTTATGTATTTATGTATTTATGTATTTAGGTATTCATGTATTTATGTATTTATGCATTTATGTATTTATGTATTTATGTATTTATTTATTTATGTATTTATATATTCACGTATTTATGTATCTATGTATTTGTGTATTTATGTATTTGAGGTGCTCAAACTGAAAAGGGTTCAAGTGACATCATCAATTTCTCTACATCGACTATCTTTTTTGGTCATAACTTAGCTGCAATTTCATTCACAGATTGATTTGACAATGTGGAAGATAAGTCAGAACCTCATCTATCGGATACTGTGGCAAAATTAAACTGGAACTTTTTGCAGTTGAGTTATCAACTAAAGAGAAATCGATCAAACCACTTCCACCCCTTCCATTCTAAGCCCCTCATTTATGTATTTATGTAATTATGTAATTATGCAATTATGTATGTATTCACAAACATTTCAATTTTTTTTCTTTATATGTCTGAAGTCTAGTAATTCAGAATTTTCCCTTGGTGAAGGATTTTTCGGAATCCCCATTGTTTATCGAGAGGCATTTTAGTGCCACGGTGTCTAATCTGGTACTACCTTGACTAAAAAAAATGAACGCGTTCTTCTAAAAAACTATTTTTTTTCAAATTGGCCTACATGATATCTCAAGTTCTACTGAACCGATTTATTTCAGATTCATGGGATAGTATCATTATACATCTCTCTATCACATGAACCAATAAAAAAAATCCTTTTTTTTTCGAAAAATTGGAATCATTACAAAAAACGCATCAAAACCAATTTTTTTTTCCGACGGCCGCAATTTTGTCTGAACATGTTTTTTGGCTTGTCCAAGGTTCATACAATAGCGGTTTCTTTACTAATTAGGAAACTATTGATGGTTATGTTTTTGATGTCTTGAAGGACTGAAATTGTGTACGCACTGTTTTTTTAGCCCCCCACTTTACTAGTTTGTAACTTTTTTTTTGTTTCGTTTAATCAGTTTTGTGTTTTCAAACAATTAATAAACAAATAATGAAATAATGGATATTAAAATGAATAGTGAAAATTTGAACAGAGCACCAAAAAAACGTGCAAAATTTGTGCCTTCATCCTAGAAGTGTAAACAACGTTCCTATTTTTAATCCGAGCAGGTCGTTTTTTCTACCAACATGATTATGACGTAGCCAGGGTGATTAGAACTAGGAAAAGTGACTAACTTGATGGTGTAAACTTAGTTTTTTTCCTATTCATTGGAAACTGTTCCAAGTAGACGAGAGTCCCATATTATCTTGAGATTCAAATCAGAAAACAGGTCATGTTTTCATGTAATAAAGTTAACGTTAATAACTATTTATGCTGCGAACGGATTTTACCGATTTGCATACCAAATCGAATCAGAAACTGTCTAAGATTTGTTTGATATGCCATACATTACAATCACATAGTCTGAATATGGTTTAAATTTATGAAAATTGGAAGCATTCCCATTTCCCCATACATTTGTTCTGTCCATTTGTGTGCTTTCCCGAACAGAGCTGTCAATATCAAGCAACTTATGTAGCCGCTAGAATAGAAACAACGAAGGGGATAACGAAAAGAAAATATTTACGAAGTAAACTCCACCCTTGCATAATAAGAAGCTGTGGCTAGCGTATAAGTAATGCATCTTCTCTGCGGAAAATTTTCAGTGTCTTTCTGTGTCCGAAACAATAGTCGCTTTTTCTGCTCGTTTTGTGTTAAATGTTTCATGTTCCCCTCGAGTTGTGAACGCTAGCGAATATTTCACATGAAGTGTTTGTGTTTGGATGTTTCATTTTTATCGCTGCAACTATGTGCATTTGTTGGACACGTGTTTGATTCTTGTTGATTGGTGATGCACGGAAGATGCTTCTCGTTAAATACTCAGTGCAATGCGTGCATTGATATGAAGAAACGAATTGCGACATATGACCAATTAGTGTATTGTTCTCGCAAAGGGAAGAAAGAATCGTTGCATCTCGAAATGATTCTACAAAACCACGCAAGCCATCAAACCTTATCAGAGTCCCCGGAACTTTTTACTAAAGAGTTATTTATGAAATTTCGAGGTATTCGCAAATAATATCCGATATGATAAGCCATCAAATTACAAAAAAAAGATTGCGTAGTCCTAAGCGGTCGTGTCTCAGATACAACCCCTCGATTTTTTTAAATTTGCCAACTCCATCACTTTCAATTGATTCGCACGTCAAAACCTTTCCGGTTATCACGACCTCGAGATCAACTTTGTGAGAGGGCATGTAAACGCGACACTCAAGTGTAAAATTTTGACCGGAAACGATTATGTTTGGGCGCTTCCGGTCAGCCACGACAACACGCAACCTGTTTGATTCAACCTTTGAAATTTCATAAAATTTAGGTTTATTTAGCAGGATCTTCCATGACCTGCATTACTCTAAAGATATTTCCTTTGGGCTTGCAAACAAAGAGGGGCCTCAATATATCCATATCAGGAGATCTTCCACCCTTTGACATGTATAAGACATCAAATGTAATATTCAATCATTTTGATAGTATTTATAGCTATGTTAAATTTAGCACACGAATGCGAATGAACCTAAGTCGGTTGCTGCTCGATTTGTCTTGATCGACTGATCACGGCACTCGGCACAATTATCGGTGTATTGGTGTAATAAAGTGTGCTATTGGACCAAATGGAACGGCAATGGAACCAAAATACTATCGACCATCAACAGCCATTTCGACCATTTCGACTCTAACCATGTGAGTGCCCAAAAGTAAGCAACCTCGCATTCCATGGTGCATTGTCTCTTCCACGTGTTCATGAAAAAAGATAATTTCATAGAGAAGAGGATTAAATTTCACCATGTTTCTTAGGAAAAACCTCCGGAAAAAGCTTTGTAAAAACAACGCCGTATTAGAAACTGAGAAAGAACACCATAAAGGATCAGCCTCCCGTTTTACCCGAAAATAACTAACGATGTCCATTCTAGCATCAGGAAACACGGGTTTTACGTGGTGTAAAAAAGTTAGACCACATGAAAAAACTTTCAACGTCCTCAAAAACAAAATTCCGCCGGATGAAAAATTGGATATCTATCAAATTCCTTGCAAATACTGCATCAGTGCGTACATCTGCCAAACCCGTCGGAAGCTTCAAATCCCCCTACATGACCACAAGAATACGGTGGACAGTGAACGAGTTAACGATTCAAGAGTTGCATCACATGCTCTGGCTTTGGCCCAAACCCACTGTATAGATTGTTAAAAGGGAAAAAATATTGAAAACGTCCGAACAGCTCAGTTGCATGTATGAAAATCAATGCTCTTCTCTACCATTGATCATCTATTCATAAATAGACAAAATGCATCCATAAAGATCGGTCAATTTAGAAGCTTTTTCTTGTCCAGTACAGCGCTCCCAGTGGTCAGTTCTAAAATTTTTGACAACAGTTTTTTCACGAAGTCTTTACCCGACATCGTCAGGTACAAGGATCGCAAAGAAGTGTTTGTCTGTACCCTGCAAGGATCAATTAAGGTGTCGAAGCGGTACAGCAGACTGGAAACTGCGGCAGAACGTTATAAAAGCTATCAAAGCAAATCCAGAAGTTACGGACAAGGATGTTTTCAACGAACTCGGTCCTGTTCGCATTAAAGTTAGGAATATACGAATTCTGGAAGGCGTCTTCAAGTATAGGGCTATTAAGACACCAAATAGGACCGCAAAGCAAGTGCAGACCAAATTTAACGGTTGCATTCTTATGGACGACGACATGAATCATTTGTTAAATTTGACTGCAAACAGCTTCCGAGCCAAAGTTTGTATGTAGCCAGGGGTGGCGGAGACGCTACCAAGCAAAATATAGATTTGTTTTTGCGGACAAGTTTGCCGGTAATCTGATGATCTGAAAGAGAATCTGCAGCTGTAGCCGGAAGACTCCGATTTTTATCACAATCAACAATATGAATAACCAAAACGAATGCCTGATAAAACGTGTGTTGCCGTTCGCTAGGTCTCTCCCGTCAAACTTTGAACGGATTTGTCAAGTTGCCGTTACAGTAAGAAAGTGCGCAACAGTGGTATCGCTCAAAACTGCCATCCAAACCTAAAATATTGAAGTATAATCAAATCTAAACTAATGGAGAGTGGATACATAGCCAAAATGCTACTTCAATTGTCATATACTGGGAAAAACAGCCGAGGAGGTTGACTTAACAGCTCATGCAAACATCGATAGTACGTATCAAGCCGAAGTTCGAGTATTCATTCGAGAGGATTAAAATTCTCAAAACTCCATAATAAGTCTTCAAATTACAATAAATGCAGAACATTTTCTTCTAACAATGTTTAATTCTATATCAGACAAATTCTGAGACATTTCCGAATACGAAGTCTTGAAGGAAGCTAAAGTCTTGTGAACGAAATCACAGAAATTTAAATAATACAGTTCAAAATGATCAGTGCTCACTAGTACTCAAAGTATAACGAAGTACAGTCAAACAACGGTTACAACTTTCTAATCACGAGTGCTATGCAATGTTTTACTTGAATTGCTTGTTTGTCCATCTATAGGATTGTTTGTATTTATGCATTTCTCAGTGAGAACAGGGATGAACTGAGAATGTGGGTGGCAAGGCGAATCAAAACAATTATGATACCATTTCAAGCAGTTTTTACACGTATGAAGTACGAACGCAGAACATAGCACTTAGAACGATAACCTGTCCAAAGGTCTCTGGAGCCAACCTTCGCTAAATCGGAAACATTCCTTCAAACATTTGTCTTCTTTTTTATCAATAGGCCAACCCATTCGCTTGTTGCCTTCGCCTTAGGCAGACCTCTTCTGTAACCTTCCCGCGTAGGATACGTTCGTTAATTATAGATTTATTACGCTGAGTATACTTAGCTTCAGCCAACAGCAAAAAATAAAACCGATTGGTTCAACTTCCCATTCGCTCGTTCTCGTTTCGGTAACCCATGCGGAAGGGGTGCGAGTATTCAGTATACCCGGTCAGATAGCGTTTTTCTTCACTTTCCACTTCCGTCATCAGGCAGCTCGACTGGTCGTTCGGCATGAATGAACGATGCATTGGAAGGGAAGATTCTCCATCCCACCCCTTGTTCGGACATGCTCTGGTGAAAGAAAACATAGCTCAGGAATGGTCACTTCATGTCAACACACCCCCTACTCGGCAGTTGTCTAGCGCGGAATGTCGGAGTGGAGTAGAATGACAAACAAAAACAAAAATTCGCCACCGCTTGCATTCCTGCATTTGTAATAACGGAGCAAAGGGCTCGTTTTCCACTCCGAAACGAGAGGCCGGTACGGTTTTCTCAAAACTATCCTTGACTAAAAATAAAGGGCGTTAATGTAGCTATTTACGACTTGACATTTGAAATCGGACTGAAATAAACTGCCACAGCGCTTAGGTTATACACTAGCACCGGAAGACACATTCTTTTTAATTGCGTAATTTGCATCATTATCAACAGAAGAAACTTCAGTGGACAATTTCAAGATTAATAATCAACAATATTCGCAAAAAAAAGTTTGCTTCGTCTCCTCTTGAACTGTATCGATTTTCTCTGAATTGATTAGCCAAAATTAAAAATCTAACTACATTGATAGTCTAACTAAGTTTATTTTGATAGTATGCCGTAAGCATGTCTCGACGGTTGCTACCAGAAATGTTCACGATTTTCTATTACGAACACAATAATACGAATCACCAATAAAGCCTCCAATTTTTTGGTGTACTAGTGAACATGTATCATGTTTGCTGTAATCTAAATAACTGATTTGCACCCCGCACACAACAAAAGTTCCTAGTGCCAAATTGTGTGATATTCCCCTAGCAGCAAACTAGTTGATCCGACTAGACACTTTAGTAAGTGAACTATTTGCACACATTTTTGATCATGTTTCACGCCGTTGCACCCTACCCCTCTCGAGCCTATCTTGGATACCACCATTGTTGAGAAGTTTTAAACCGTGCCTAAACACATTCGCGTTTCGGTTCATTTGTATTCGTCAGGGGCGGTAAGGGGGTGAGAATCCTTGAAAATTTCGCAATGACACCTGAAGCTTGAAACTTTGTACGAACTTTGGAGAAGTGTGAGACAGCAGGCACGGCGCGTTCCCGATTTGAGGTTAATGGTTTTGTTTCATTGTTGCAAGTGAGTGTTTGCGAAAACGGAAAATAAAGGAAAGGGAAAGGGGTGGCCAGGAGGTAGTGACTCGAAGGAAAATAACAATCACGTTGTAATTTATTGGGTGGTAGTGAGCCGAGCGTGAAAAACCAATCTGCTCTGGAATGTTCAGCTGCGTTCGCTTTATGGCATTCGGTGCGCCTAATCGGCCATTCGCACAATCATGCATTACATTGTCAAGCTTCGTTAAAGCTTTTGTTGGTATATTTATATATTTTTTGAAATGATAGAGTGTTATAAACTAGTTGTGAGTATTCAATATGTATCAATTAGATTAGATGCTTCGAACAAATCGATTTTGAGATTGTAGTTAAAAAAAACTTTCTTTTTCAGAAGAGAGATGAAAAAATTCCACTCCAAGATCGAGCGAATCAGAGAACAGTATAAAGTTTTAAGGCATTGGATGTCGGTGAAATTTTTGGTGATACGAAAGGTGAAACCATGAGCTTTGGATGCTTTGGAGACGACCTATACAATATGTCCTCGGAACGTTATCTTTGAGGCTAAGAAAACATTTAGGTCATTGATGGTTGTGGTTCTATTTTGCACAGAACCGAACCGCTCGTATTCGAACTTTATAATGGATTTCCGAGAAAAGGAAATAACAGAACCCTTCGATGTCGGCAAAAGTTGTCAATTGTGTGTGAAAAAATGCGGCTTCTTTGTAGTTTTTCGCGAACAGTTTGTTGTTTGAAGTCATCCGCATAAAAAAGCTTCTTACATTCTAGTGCTTAAAAACTAATCATTTTTAATGTGTTATTATCAATTTTATACTAAACATTTATATTAAACAAGATTGTTTCTATCAATTAAATTGAAGTTCTTTAATCGCTCCATAGTTTGTTCTTAGACGCTCAATTTCTATCTTCCTTAATTTGGCTATAATATCGATATAAACAATTCCTGGTGAAAATTTAGGCAAAATATTCAAAAATCATGATTTTTACCCCACTGTACATGTAATAGCCACTTAAACTTCATCTTAACGTTGAAAGGTTACATTTTTTCTTGAATTAAGCTATATTTGAGATATAAAAAAAAATCCAAACTGTATGTAATCGAGTTCAAAATTGTATATAATCGAATCACATATAATCGAGTCTCTATATAATCGAGTCCGACCTGTACTACATTGATGGTTTTTAGATTGGAAATTTGTTTGAGATTCAACAAATGATTTCCCACTCCACGTGTTGTAAATTTAACACTCCAGTAATTCTGTACCAATCTGAACCTAAGGTGGAAAATATTTACCGTACAGAATCAGTACCAAAAAAATTGAAAAAATCTGTACCTTTGCAGATAAATCTGTACATGTGGCAACCCTTATGTCATATTCAGAGAACCGTATGCTTGCTCATGCTGTTTGGGACTCGTGAACTGCTATGGTTGGTTCATGAACAACCTCAGTACTCGGCAGTTCTCTACTGCACATTTTGTATTTTCGTTTTTTTTATTTTGTCCTTAGTGTACAAAATTTAGGATAAGGGGGGTCTGAAAAATCGACTGCTTCGCTAATACGTTCATTTTTAAAAAAATGTTTTACTTTTGAATGGCTTATTTAGCGATTTTGTTTAATACAAATGAAAGGTATTTACTTACTTTTCAAGACCTAAGATACCTTAGCTACCTTAAACTCTCATATGTTCTACAATTACATAGTGACATGTGCTGTTAGTCCATTTGATGTTTGCGCTAGCGAAATTGATCTTTGTACGAAACTGGTAATGGATTTTAATGTGATGAAACGCACTCCTTTATATTATTCTATCTATACAAAAAAAAAAGGATCGCCGGATGTGTTGATAAGAGCAGACCTCGAAAAATGAATTGTCCGATTTAGGGTTGTCTTCATTATATCATATTTTCTGTATAAAACATTTATTCCATGTAACTGAGAAACATGTTATTTGCAAGTGGTGGATCTTGAACGAGAATTATGTCTGAAAATAATCTGATATTATAATGTTGAGTTTTATTAGAAATACGAGGAATTTTATAGTAAAAGGTAAATTCAACGGGGTCGATTAGAAGATCAATCAATGAACAGTTCTGCGGTTGGGCCCATGAACTTGCTCATAGTAAGAAAACGTGAATGTTTGAAGGCATCGATAACAAAAAACAAATTTTGGACCGGACGAAGTTTGCAGGGTCAGCTAGTTTCCTATAAAAGTCATTTAAACTCTTTTCATTTGAATTTAAAAGATCGAAAATTTGACAGGTGATTTGAATGTTACATATTTTGAGAAATAAATACATATTTTTAAATCTATAATGGAAAATCTGTTTTTGTGCGGGGGATAGGGACCGCACAAAAAAAATCGTATAAAAAAGAATCGTACAAAACTTCACCAGTAGCTCGAAAAAATCGTGTTCGGTACAAAATTTGAAAAAAAAAACTTTTTCTGTGCGGTAGATAGGGACCGCATAAAAAAGTTTCCACAAGAAAATAACTCAAATCCTAATGATTTCTTTCGTGATCAACATTCGATTTCCTATTATCAATTTAATAAGCGGCCTGCTCACTTGCGTAGATCATAAAATCAACTCTTTGTTTTTTTTCCAATAAGCTCCTACTGACACCTTAAAACAAACGAAACAAAACATGAGAATGGGAATTAGCTGACACAATTCCTATGTAGAGCTATGAAACACATATAGAAAACAAAAATGACCGATGACTTCATTCTTTTCATATACCGCACAAAAAAAAAAGTCGCATGAAAATAAACGCACAAAAAACGCATAAAAAACCGCACAAAACAGGTTTTACTGTATACATGAAAATGGATTTCTGTCTGTCTTTCTGTCTTTCTGATTCTTATGGACTCGGAAATTACTGACCAGATCGACGTGAAAATTTGTATAAAGGGGTGTGAAGGTGTTAGGGGGCACGAAACATTTCTATGGAATACAGACACTCCTCCCCCCTTTCTACGGGGAGGGGGGCTCTTTTTTGAGAGGGGGCTGCGATACAAATGAAACGCAGATTTCTGCATAACTCAAAAACTAATCAAACAAATGGAATCAAATATGGTGAATGAGGGTTTTGGAGGGCAATAAATGTTTCTATGGTGGTTCGACACTCCTTCCCCCTCTCTAAAGGAGGAGGAGGTGGAGGTCGCATAACTCGAGAACTAATCAAGCTAATTGAACCAAATTTGGGATGTGAGGGATTTTGGGTACGAGGAATGTTTCTACGATGGCATGATATCTCTCTCTTCTTTGGAATGGAGAGGTGCTTCCATAAAAATATTACACATATTTCAACATGACATGACAATTGAAAATTTTCGGTAAATTTTGAAGGAAAATGGGAAAATTCGGAAAATTCAATTCTCATATGGTCTACAATGACATAGTGACAAGCGTTGGACTACCATTTGATGATTGCGCTAACGAAATTGATGTTTGTTCTAAACTGGAAATTGATTTTCAGATGATAAAACGCACTCATATATCTTCTTCTTTTTATACAAATAAAAATGGATCGCCTAATTTGTTGATAAGAACAAAACTCGAGGAAGGAATTGTCCGATTTAGGGCTGTCTTTATTCACATTTTCTGTACCCAACATTTATTCCATGTAACGGAGAAACATGTTATTTGTAAGTGGTTGAACAATCTTGAACGAGTTTGTGTCTGAAAATTATCTAATATTATAACGACGAGTTTTGGTAGAAGTACTAGAAATTTTATAGTAAAAGGTAAGTTTGAAAAGTCGATTAGAAGATTAATCAATGAACAGTTCTGCGATTGGACCCATGAACCTGCGCTTAGTAAGAAAACGTGAATGTTTGAAGGTATTGATAACAATAAAAAAGTTGATGGGTCTGGGCCTAGAGGCACGGACGCGATCTTGACATAGGACTGTGATTGTGTGTAGTAATTGAATTTGAATTGAGTTTTTTCGTTGTTCAAAATCTGTATTTTAGTATTTTTTGATACATCAAATGGAAGTCATGAACATATACGTGAATATACCTTTTTGAACTTCTAAATCAGCAGCCAGTTAAATTCATTAATTGGATTTTATACATAACCAAAAAACATGCTCGATATAATGACATCCTAGACCACAATTCCATAAATTGTTAGTAGCAAGACCTTCACGTTAAACGTGAGTGGAGTACGAGTTACATTTTTTCGTAGAGTTACCCCCGTATATAGAAATCAAAGACATAGTCCTATGTCAATAAATTTTGAGCGGGACGAAGTTTGCCGGGTCAGCTAGTCAGCATATAAAGATTATGAAGACTAGCTGACCCGGCAAACGTCGTCCCGCTCAAAATTTATCACTAATCGTCAGCCACAAATTGATTTTCTTCGAGAACTTGAAATGAGAGATATATTTGGCGTCATCAACGGTCATGAGACCCACATGTTTGCTGAGGTACCGGTACCCTTTCGGTTGTTAACGTTCAGCGTCAATTAAATCTCGTCATCCTTTATTACTACGAAGTTGCGCTTCGCCGGATATATGTTTTTGACCAGCTCCTTCAGTCGCTCCTTCTGGATGATTGTTTGTTGCTCAGCATCGTAAGGCCTCCATTTTGGCCAGACACTTTTTTACCTCACTCTAGGACTCACTCTAGGTCGGGCAGCCGAAATGAGGCTTCCGTTCGACACTCTAGCCTTCCTCCAGAAGGATGTTCAAATACAAATATGTACACTAAAATCCAACTTGAACAGACCGTAAAACTCATGTAGGCTTGACCGAAGGTCAAACTGTTGATCCCCCACACATGTAGCATATCACGATAATTAAAAACCCAGCTCGTATTGTTTCGTCTTACTTACACGATCGCTTTTTAAGTAGCAAGTACTTCTGTAGTAGCCAATTAAATACGAGTAACTAAATGCATCTGTAATTACCTTATCCGAATATAACAGGAACACAGATGTTTTTTTTTCTAAGTTTTCGTTCAACTTGCAATAATTCTATTTATTTTTTTTTAACTGCAGGTGATATTTTCCAACGAAAATAGGTTTAATTTGGACGGTCTCGATGGTTTTCGGGATGTTGCTGAGATCTATGGAAGCATCTTGATTGCTCCTCCGCGTGTAATTTTGGAGAAGGATCTTTAATGGTTTTTGCTTGAGTTTTGTTCTAAACGCAAGCTTGATTTGGCATTTACATCTTGAAAGATGAACTAAAAGGATCACGTTCAGATTAAGAAATCCTGTTTGATACAAATTACAGTAAAGTACAGTCCCAATTATATATTTCAAGCGTTATAACGCGTTATAACGCTTGCATTCAAATCTGCTCAACTATAACATCATGGTTCGATACTCAGAAATTCGATTTCTCAGTTCACAGTCTTGATTTAAATACAAAATCATTGCCAGACGAATCTAGGCTGATAAGAAGCAATTCAACACCATTGATGATCTTAAAGCGTCCATTCCGAAAGCGTGACGATTGACTTGATTTCCACTATTTCTAACACCATTTTTCAGGTTGTCGAACATGCTGGTAGGCCAACTAATTATTAGCATTCAAATGCTTTCTTCGCAATCTCAGATTTTTTGAATCCATTTTTTTTTAGAACTTGTTGGTATTCCAAAGGTTCCAGCTCCAAAACATTTTTTATATCGATTTGCTAGTGATTGAAGTATTGAAATATCGAGCCAAACACACCATTACTATTGATACACCCAAGTATAGAAAAGTTCATTCGCTCTTTTCTCTACACCTAATTATAAATCACTCTTGTATCTGTTTGGAATAATCATGGCGAAAAGAATGCAGCAAGCAATCGTGAGATTGCACGTTGAATCATTTTTTCACTCTCCGACCATCTTCGGGACTGAGAGTAAACATAACAAAAAAAGAGTGGAAAACAACATTCAATGAATGAATAATCCTTTGGAAGGATTGCACGAAACAAAATAACGAGTGAGTAAAAACAGACTCAATCTTCGTGTATGTATGATTTTATTTTCCCTTTACTCTTTTCCTTGCATTCAATGCACATGAACCTACCTTCCCGTTCACCAATAACTTGCGTTAACATGGTCTTTTGCGTTGGCTTAAATCGTTTCATACTAGAAACAAAAAAATGTCATTGCAATAGTGCACAGGAAACAAATCGATTTCAACTATATATCAATATTTTACTGCCGCGATCGGGGCTTCAATGATTACTATTTGAGTGAAAAACGAATGATTTTACAGAGACACTCGCTGGCTCAAGCAAAAGTTTTCAATTTGATTCTCTCACCATCTAACGTCATTCCGAGAGGCAAATGAGGGAATGCAAAATTCTCTGAGAATAGATGAGCGGAATCGAGACAGTATTTTTCCGTTCAAATCGAGATTGAACTTTGCGAAGATGATAGGTGAATGTTTTCTGTCTCAAATAAAGTGAGGCATAAACGGAGAATAGAAGGGTGTGTTTTATCTGTGAATGAGTGTTGTTGAACGAATTTCGATGCAATTTTGCCCATACCTGGATATACCAATTGAACTATTTCAACTGGGTTTCGAAACAGAGATTTCTTCGACATCACTCGAAACCAATTACAATTTTCTTAAACTGCTGCGAATCGAAGTTATCAAGTAGCTCAATGATCCCAGTTTGGCTGGTAACGAAAGGGCTTCTCAAGAGATTCCCCGAAAGTTTAACGATGCTGAAACCACTCTTTAGTCTTCTTCGGATGTCATTATCAAGTCAGATGGACTAACTTTATTTCCGCAAGCTGAGTATGAAGAAAGAGTTTTTGACGAATACCCAGGTAACCTTTAGGCTTTAACGTATGCAGTAAACTAATATTAAGTTTGCATTTGAGTTTCCTGTTGCTGTAAATTAGCATTTCAAATGCATAGCTGCTGTAAATCAGCGAATACAATACTCCAATATGGTCTAGTTGTTCGCGTCACACATATTCACCGGGAACTTCAGGTTCGGTTTCTGTTCTAACCTGGAAAATTTTCGTTGATACAATTTCTTCCGACATGCACTGGTAAACGCGTATTTCCGAACCCCTCTGACGTGGTATTCGGCATAGAAATTTTAAATTGCTACTAATAGTAAAGACGCAAGTAACTACGTTGAGAAGGTGAAATTCCTCTAGAAATGTTACAGTGATGAGCACAAAAAAATCCACCACCATTTGAAATCAGAGTGTTCCAATATTGAAAGTGTTTCCAAGCATTCCGGTATTCCAGTCAATACTACGTAAAAATGGGTAATTGGTAGACCATTTTGTCATTTCAGTATCGTTTATTTTATTTATTTATTGTATGAATAAATCATGAAACTTGAGACATTTGCCTCTTTTTATGCTACAATTTGGTCTACTTTGAAGAATATGTGAAAAATTATTCATTACTTAAATCACATCATATTCGTTTCTCAATAACAACAAGCTAATTAATACTATTCAGGTGAAAAAGTAAATCCCGCTTGAAATTGTGTTTAGATGAACAATTTTTCACATTAGCTGGTAAACGATTCCAATATACTAAGCGTCTAGAGAACAGCGACTGATTATAATAGTGCGATGAATGAAATTGTATTAAAAAGTGATTTACTCGTGTATCACGGAATGGAATTAACTTAGAAAATAGGTAATTAGGAACTTTAGTCGTTCTCAATCGAAAAAAGATAGAAGAAACTTATAGAATTGGTTGAATGGGCATCCCAATAATTGGTAAGGGCGAAACCCTTCCCATTCTAGGAATATTGACAACATACCTTATGCAACAGTTCAAAGCTACTTTTAGTCTGTTCATTGATTGTTGTGTGGCATTGGTGTATAAAAAGTACATAAAATGAGGAAAAACTAACGCTTTGAAAGCTTAAGTTTAACTTTGACGTCGAAATATTTGGTAACTAAATTCAACTGTTTAAGCACACCGAAAATTTTACCAACTTGAGAGTTGATATGTGATTCCCAACTTAAATTAGAAGTAAAAATTACGCCAAGATTGGTTCATTTGTTAACAAATTTGATTGGTTCGTTATTGATAGCTAGCACAGGTAAGCCGGATGATGTTCTCAACTTAGATATAAACATTGTTTTAGTTTTGAAAGAATTTATGGGCAAAAGGTTTTTTCCGGCAAAAGGTGAGCAGCAATAAATTCGATGGAGATCTTCGTTAATCTTCATAGAAATGTCGTCCACACAAAAATGATCAATACTACAGAAATAAATTTGAACATCATCAGCATAAAGATGTATACTACAATATTTCATAACCGCCGGCAAATCATTAATAAAGAGCGAAAAAAAGAAGTGGCCCCAGAACGGAGCCCTGAGGAACACCGGAGCATTTTGGCTTGAGAAAAGACAATACTTCATTATAGAACACAGCTTGATTTCTATGACAAAGGTATGATTTAATCAAACTTATGGCAGACCGAGAGAAACCAAACTTATAAGAAAGCTTTTTAAGGAGTTTAGTGTGAGAAACTCGATCGAATGCTTTGGTAAAATCAATCAACAATAACACTGCAACTCCTTTTTTGTCGACAACACAATCAATGTCGTCATGTACCTTCAATAATGCCGTTTCAGTGCTATATCCTTTCCGGAACCCAGATTGAACATCACTTAATAGTCTCATATCGCTTATAAAATCAGACATTTGCGTTTTGATAAGCTTCTCAAATGCTTCGACAGAGCACTAAGAATGCTAATTGGTCTAAGATTCGATACATCAGAGCAGTTCACTGACTTTTTGATTGGTATTATTTTAACCATTTTCCATGCTTGAGGGAATATGGACGTTAAAATTATAGAATTAAATAGGTGATTGATCAACGGAAGGGCATACTGTAGCATACTAACTAACCTCAATTCCAATTAAACAAAACATCCTGACCCTCATTCTTTCTCATCCTCAATTCCGCATTCTTACTTATTTCCCATAACCACTTTTCCGCATACCACAACTAACAACAATAACATACCGCCCCACTCGACGCTTGTTGTAGACAACAATGATAATAAATAAACATGTAATATGCGAACTTAGCTCGTAAGTTAGTTGGTAAGAGAAATACACTCTTGTGACAGACATCGACTAGTCTTCTTTTTTTAAACCCGAAATGTATCATGGCGACCGTGACAGGACATCGATGAAATAAGTTGTTTTTTTTTTACTAGTTTTGTGCATATAAGTTTCATGCCTTGATTAGCCTACTTTTGTGTACTATCGTTTGTTTGCCTGTTACAGGGTGCTTAATAGTGTAATTAGTATTTTCTATATTTATTATGCTATATGGTCCTATATAAAAAGGATATAAATCTATCATGTTTGAACTGGACCCTATTTCTTATATTCGTTCCGTTTCGTTTTTATAAAAACAGATTTTCTATACAATATTGCACTACTGATTGTGGTTTCATTATTCATAAAATAATTATTAACAATTGATACAACATGTGGTATACTCTTCAAAATTTAACAAGTGAATGTTTAAAAAAAGATATTTAGTTTTCAACTGGGTATTTGTTTTAAGGTCAGTTTGAAATTAGAATTTTTATTGACTCACGCGTATGAACTTCTTCGTTACTCGTCTCATCTCTGTCTAGAAGAGTGGACATGTGAGTACGGAATAAAATTTCTGAACTAATCGGTACAATGCGCTAGAGCAATTGCCTTTCGTTCTTTTAATATGCCCATTTTATATTCCTTCGCTAGTCAGCTCTTGTGCTGCTGCTTTATATTCATGACCTTTTATTTAGGCTCATTTTTCTCTTTTATCTTTTTTTTATTTTCATATTCTCTTATCTTCTTATCTAGAAGAGCAAACTCGAGTGTTTGACTTCCATTTTATTTAATTATTTCATTTCTTTCTCTTTTCTAGAAGAGTAAACTCTTATGTTTGACTTCCATTTTAATAAATGTGCATTCGTGCATCATATTTCTTTTTTTTTGCTTTTTTGGGTCTTCATAAATTTTCGGACTCTTGACTCTCAGGTCAAGTCTTTATAACGTCATTACTACGCTTCGTCAAGAAAAAGTTAGAGATATTAAAGACTTCTGCCACTAATTTTCTAATAAATCGATTTTTTTTTGGAATTAGAAATTGGAAATATAATTGGAAAAAGAGAGAAAAAGTAAAACATATCCAACTTTTAATATTTGAAGAGTATAAGTGATTTATTTATTTTTAGTGCATTTTGGAGGTTTATACAATGATTGCATACATGGAAATGGCATTGTTGACGATTTCCTTTCGTGTATGATAATGTTATCTTATCTCTTATGTATGTGTTTACGAGCTTCTTATTTCTCATGTTCTTGAAAAACATTTAGATATATATATATATATATATATATATATATATATATATAAGAATGTTTATTTATTCTTCGCTTGCATTTCAATATAAAAACTCTATTCATGTATTCTCATTGGATCATTACCATGATATAAAATGTTATTCTTTAACCTTGATTTAATATTCTTACACAGCTGATGAAGCTTCTTTGCATTCAACCTATTTGTTGGCAAAAAATCGTCATATTTTGCTCATTGCCCATAATAATAATTTTAAAAGCTTATTGTTTCTATCGACTTTTTTGTCTTCAATATGTTACTTTCATCGGTAACTGTACCGAAATTCATTATTTCCTTGTAATTTTTAATTCGATATTTTACTTTCTTCGGTAATTTATTTCTCGTACTAATAAAATAAAAAGTTATTGTACTGATTCCTATTTTTCATTCAATATTGATTTATTTTTTATTTAATATTGATTTAATATCCGTATTAATTGGATAAGGAATTTAATAATGTGAAAAAAAATAATTTTCTAATTAGAATAATTAAATTAAGAATTAAATTTGTCAATCAATAAGCTACGTCGTTGTTACAATTGTATGTGAGGGGGCGCTAGCCATGAGCCTCGATTCAATTAAACAAACGAGCGCGCTTGAAAATTTGTTTATCCTACATTATGGTATATATTTTGGTGCAAGCGCGTAACGCGCGCTGCTGGTCACAATTGTTATTATTATTATTTGTCGTCGTCGTATCGGCCGTCTTTGAAGTCGCTATTTGTAAATGTGTTTATTCTTCATATCGTTTTCATTTATATATAAAAAAATGCTTCTCCTTTGTTTTCCTTACATTTTATGGGGTGGCCGCAATCGCTTGTGCGGCTTTTAAAGCCTCTGCGCGTACGCACGTTTTATAAAGTTTATACAGTTTGGCTATATCACCTACTACTAGGATTATCACAATCACCCATAATAATATTTCTTGGGTCGCATGCATCTCGGTGTGATGCTCTACGTGATTTAGTATTGTGACTTGTGGGTCACTAGTAAATTGAAAAACGTTGAAAAATATATTCAATTTTTTTTATATATAAATGAAAATGACATGAAAAATAAATCCATTAATTCACTTTATTATAGGAAAAATAGTAGTCGATTCTGATGATAGACCGAGTGTTGTGAAAGCATGGACATGGATGAGTTTAGTAGTTTATTTTCTATTTTTTTTAAGATGATTTTCGTTATATATTTTGAAGAGATAAAACGACTTAGAATTAAAGCACACATCTCGAAAGCACAGTTTGTATCAGCGAGCATTTAGCTTTTTCGATTAACAAAATGCCACTAGATGCATATAATATGAAATAACATATAAGTTCACGGCAATGGCCTAATGAGGCTTGAATGAATTGTTTTTCTTTTGCAGACAAATATATATATATACAACCTTGGAAGCGATACAAATTTGTGAATCGCGACCTTCTAAAGCGGCCGATACGACGGTTAAGACCAAATAATAATAATAACAAGAAAAATTCATTTTTTTGTTTTTTGGAAAAAGAAAAGAAGACATGCACTAGTCGATGTCTGTCACAAGAGTGTATTTCTCTTACCAACTAACTTACGAGCTAAGTTCGCATATTACATGTTTATTTATTATCATTGTTGTCTACAACAAGCGTCGAGCGGGGCGGTATGTTATTGTTGTTAGTTGTGGTATGCGGAAAAAGGGTTATGGGTAATAAGTAAGAATGCGGAATTGAGGATGAGAAAGAATGAGGGCCAGGATGTTTTGTGTTTAATTGGAATTGAGGTTAGTTAGTATGCTACAATACGGCAACTAAATTTTTATTAACTTCATTGGTATACCATCCAATCCCGTCGCATTTATGATTTCGTAATCTTGCACATTATTGAAACGAAAGCCATCAGCATTTTCAGGTAAATAAGTGGGAGATTCATCATCACCCATCGTAATATTGGAAGAAAAATAGTCATTAATAGTATCAGCATTTGCATTGATGCTCATGTGCACCCGTGGCCGAGTGGCTAACGTCTCACATTATCATACCGGGTGTTCAGGTTCGATTCCCGTTCTGGCCGGGGGATTTTTTCGTCAAAGAAATTTCCTTCGACTTGCACTGCGATCACGCGTATTCTAGAGCTTGCCCCTCGGAATACATTCAAGGCGTGTTATTTGGCTTAGAAAATCTCAACTAAGTATTAATAAATGACGCTAGTTAATGCATACGTTGAGACGGCAAAAGTTCCACAGGGAACGTTAACGCCATTCAAGAAGAAGAAGATTTGCATTGATGCTAGGCAATGTTTGGGCCCTTAGAGGAAACATCTAACTTTTTTATATTCTTCCACATCTGTTTACTAGAAACACTCGCTTCGAACGATCGTTTATCATAGTTCTGTTTAGCTATTTTAATCTTTGATACTACTCTATTTCTTAGCCTATTGTAATGTGCTTCATCGTACAGAGATTTGCTCCTTTTCCAACTTCTGTATGCAATGTACCTATCCACTATCGTTTTTTCAATTTCCAAATTGAACCATGGCTTGTACAGTTTTACAGGAACACAAAAATCATGAAAAATTAAAAGATTTTCATTCAATATTTCAATCAGAGAATCAGGATTATTCGAACGGTAAAATGAATTCCAACTAGCATTCCGAAAACATTGTTCAAGCGCACTAAGATCACAATTGTTATAATCACGATAGTAGAAATCATCAGCAGTATGATTCACACACAAATTAAGTGAACAGAAAATCAGATCATGCTGGGGAATTCCAGGCATTGATACTTGATTAAATTTAAAAACTTGAGTAAATTTAAAAACTAAATAAAAAAAATTTTAAACTGTCGGTTAAAAGAAGATCAAGTAACGAGCATCCGTTTTGATGGAAAAAAGTTGGTTCAAAATTTACATTACAAAACGACCTTGTTGACCATCGTTGATTTATTTTATAGAAAAACAAAAAACTTTGTTATAGAAAAATGAAAAAAATTATCCTAAAAGAGGTATTTAGGGTATGATACAAAAAAATCCATTAGTGTAATTTTGTTTTACCGTGGGTTTTTCATCGATGCACCCCTCGGTTTTGACACCTGGTTGTTTACATCTGACACAAACATAATTTTCGTAACTGTTTAGTCAACTTTTCGTGCGTACTGACGAGTTTTTGACGCTGAGGAAGCTTCCGGTGTAACCTCCAGCATAAAGAGTCGCAACGAAACATTGCTAGGAAGTATTGAGTAAGCCGTGGTGCGTTCCAGTTGGACATTCGGAAGCATCAGATGCTCGTCAGCGTGGCCGAACGAACCACGGCCACGAACAACCATTCGGGCGATTATGGAAAGGCTGGACCTGGACCCTTCCAATCGCACCACTCGACCACGCTTGATGGAACGGAAACTCAAGAGCTACTTCACCATAAAGCGATCGGTGATCAGCAGCATCAACAAAAGAAAAACGACTACAGTTTGTGAGGGACCATGTCAACACGACGCTGGAGCGCGTTATTTGGTCGAACGAGTTCAATTTCTAGCTGTTTAACAAGAAAAGGTGACTCCGAGTGTGGCGGAAGAACGACGAGGGCCTCCAGGCATCATGGTGTAGGCTAGGGTGGGAAACTTAGCGCAGGCCAACGACCTGCCGATGTTCAAGTCAACGACTTTATCGCAGGTCAATGCCGATGATTACATCGACATTTTGTTCAAAAACCTGGAAGAATCCAAGCTGAAAATGGAACTACACCTTCCAGCAAGATAAGAACCCAGAGCATATTGCGATGAAAACAGTAGCATTCTTACGATCGGCCCGGATTAAACCAATGATGTGGTCACCTCAAAGCCCTGACTTGAATCATATTGGGAATTTATGGACGATTTTGAACAACAAGATGGACAGAACTGACGCTAATAACAAGTAAAACTATTTTGCTGCGTTGAAGAAGGCTTGGGACGGGCAGGACCGGGTTGGGGCTCCAGAAACTCGAGGAGAGTATGCCAAAGCGTTGTCAGTTTTTAATATCATGTAAAGTTGATCACATCCTCATCCTCATCCTCATCCTCATCCTCATCCACATCTACCTGAGAAGTTCCAAAAACAATTTTTACTAACATTGGAGTCAAGTAAGCTTAACATCACAATCATCTTGTGTATAGACAACATACTGAGAAACCAATATTAGAAATTTGAATTTTTCATAAAAGGACCCTGGTTAAATTGAGCTAAGCAATATTGACTGAACAACCGCCGCAGGAAGTTATTGTCATTCTGTTTGGAAGCTAGTACACATAATGAAACAAAACTCTAATAAATAGCACAGCACAATAAGTGAATGTTGAACACCATTTGGTCATTTATCCAAAAAAATCAAAAGTTCAAAAAGTTAAGAATGAGTTATGGAGCTTTGATACACATTGCAAGTCTATGGATCGCCAACGATGTTTTAGTATCGGTTAAAGTATGTTCTGTATG
Source organism: Toxorhynchites rutilus septentrionalis (assembly GCF_029784135.1). Classification (NCBI taxonomy): domain Eukaryota; kingdom Metazoa; phylum Arthropoda; class Insecta; order Diptera; family Culicidae; genus Toxorhynchites; species Toxorhynchites rutilus. The sequence goes on from NC_073746.1 coordinate 59,367,525, forward strand.
TATCTGTTAAAGTATCAAAGTATGAAAATATTTGAAAATTTCGGCATTTTGTGATTCAATATTTACAGATTGCTGATACGGAAAGCTGGAAATGTAGAACTTTTTTTTAATGAAATGCAGCACCAAAAACACACAATATAGAATCCAAACTACGGTGAGCAATAAACACATAACACAGCAAACTCTTATTATACAAAACAAAACCATGCTGTCTTTGGACAACTATAACTACTTCGCGAACTTTGTTTTGATTGGGTCATCATAATGACAGTCGACATGGTGAGCACAGTTACACACTTGACACATTGCGCATTGCTTCACTCGGTTCACAAACCACACTACCACATCCTCAAACACACATCTCTCCAGCTAACCTTCATAGAAAAACATAATGTGTATCATTTTTGGCACTCGTTGTGTATAGTAACAGATAATAGTTATTCAATTGTGCTGACAAAAAAAACGTTCCCTATGTTGCTCCCGTTCCAGGTTGATTTGGGTTGACAAAGGACAAGGAACGAATGTAGCCAGAAAGGTGATTGTGGTACTACTCACCTTCAGTTGATCCGCCGTTTGTGATGAAAGTAACTCCCTGCACATAGACTGGTTACCAGCCTCGACAGCAAGCAGTAGCGGTATTTTTCCTTTCTGTAAAAAATTATTCCTTACAGTTTCTTTCCATGACGCTATCTGCTTTTTCTGTTTTTTTCTCTTATTCAAAGCGACAAAACTGGTGGCGAGCTTGTGAACTTCGATCTGGTTAATAGGCAACGCCACGGTCCCACCCCGCCGCGACGGAACCTGATTTTTGCCAACCGTAGTACTCCGTTTTCTAGCACCGACACCACCACCGCCCGGTTCAAAATTACTTTTCCTCCGATCCGACTTCTTCAAACCGGCTTTCTCATTTACCTCTGAATATTGCTTAACGTCGCCGAAATACACATCCAGCGTCCCTGCCTTGGAGCTGGTCTCAGAGGAGGACCCCACCGATGGGGAGCGCTCGTTCACTGCGGAGGCCGCAGCCGCCATCGCTGCCGCTTTAGCCGGATTAAACTTCGCATACTTCGATTGTACATTCTGGAAACGTTTTGCGAGATTAGACATGGTCTTACCGCCCCAACTGTCATATTGAAACTACTGATGCGCGCAATTTCGCTTCGCTTCATTTTAGCGAAAAAACCTATTCCGATAGCATCTATACATACAGCGAGAGCGAAACTGAAGCCTGGATACTACGGGACTCCCAGGGGGGTGAGGCACAGAGGCAAAAACTACACCAGTGAACAGAGAAATCACATCGGTTTCCAAACCAAACAAAACCGTTTATGCTGGGTTGTTTTTCCACCATCAACACACCGTGATCGCACGGTATCGCGAGTCGCGTTGAAAGGCATGATTTTTGGAGGGAACAAAATGAAACCAGGCAAAAACTCAAAAATTCCGAAAACGGATATTCATATCATCGCTCGCCGAACCACCCACCCACTCTGCCACCCGTTTCCCGTCCTCCGCCAGGGAAGCAACTCAATGAAGATTGCCACCCGAAGTATTGCAATAAAACTGCGAAAATAATCGTGCATAAAAAAAATCTACCTGTCCCGCCTCGCGGGCGATAAAAGCTCCTCCCGTGGGGGCTTCAGCGCCAATACACTAACAGAATCATCAACAACAATAACAACAACACTAGTCCACGAACTATAGGATAGCGGCCCATGCCACCAAAAACTGAGGTTTTCCAAACCGCTCGGGGATGCATCGTCGTCAAGCGCGGTGCGATTCGTCGTAACAATGCTGCGATGAGTGCATTGAAGGGTTTATTTTCAAAATGTTTCATTTCGTTGATTTATTTGTTTGTTTGGGCAGCGGATTACTTCAGTAGGCCGTCTTGGACGAATACTAATATTCTCTAATTTTGAAAGAACATTCCATCACAGAAATTCATTCTTCAAATTCATTCTAAAAACCATTCTATTCGATTTTTAATGATTTTTCAAAAGACGCACATGAAAAATTTTCGAGATTTCAAAAACAACAAAACTTGATTTTTTGATTTAAAAAATACAGATATTTTGGGTTTTTGGCATCTGACGTTTGTTACTACATTACTAGAACACTTTTTTTTATTCACCACCAGAGTGCGCTCATTACCGCCGGAGATCCGGGTGGGTACCAAATTACCAACGGGGTACCGAATTTGTACCAGTTCCTTTGGTATAAAAATCAGATGCAATCAGTGCTTCTAGTGTTCTAGCTAATCTTCCGCATCTTGTAAATTCCTGTTGATACCACTTCTCAAAGTTATTGGTTCCGTATTGAACAGTTAATTATGGAACTGTAGTTTTTTTTTTATAATTCGTTTATTTGTACAGGCTCAGTTACATAGGTTTAAAGAAGCCAAACTCTCAACTATACTTTTACTATTAACATGTTTTCTTAATTCTACGGTTAATGAAATAGGAAACCGATTACTCGCGGTCGACTCGAGTTTAGAAGGGTGACACATTTTCCTTAGGAAAAGGATGGGATGTAAGGAGATTGTAACCATGTTCACACTCACACTCACACTCACTTTCACATTCATACTCACACATCACACTGAATTCTTAAACTATCTTCACATCTAATATGTATTAACAATTTAACTTATTCTAATGTTAGGGAACCGATAGCTCGCGAAGGACGAAAAGGAGGAGAAAATGGGGGGGGGAAAGGATGTAAGAACAATCACACTCGAAGATCGATATCTTTAAGGAAAACATATATTTGGGACATGTAATCAAGGTCTAACCGAGCCAACACATCTCTCACCGGCACATTGGGCTGCCTTCCTCGGGCCCGAAGGGAGTTTTCTAAATTCGATCTGGCAACAAGATAAACAAGATACAGCTCGCACGACCAAACAACGTGTTCGATGTCGTGGTAACCATGGCCACAAACGCAGAGATTGCTGTCGGCAAGCTTGAAACGAAAAAGCAGCGCATCTAAAGAACAGTGATTGGACATGAGACGGAAGAAGGTGCGAATAAAGTCCCGACTCAAGTCCAGACTTTTGAACCATGGTTTGAGGCTAACCTTAGGGATAATCGAGTGGAACCACCGGCCCAATTCATCTTCGTTCCACTTGCGTTGCCAGTTAGCGATGGTATTTTTACGAACTAAAGAATAAAATTCATTGAAGGCGATTTGACGCTGATAAATATCGCCTTCAATTGCACCTACCTTTGCTAATGAGTCAGCCCTCTCATTACCCGAAATGGATCAATGTGAAGGGACCCAGACAAAGGTAATGACATAACAGCGTCTGGATAAAGCACTCAAAATTTCTCGTATTCTCTCAAGGAAGTACGGCGAGTGCTTTTCCGGCCTCACTGAACGGATAGCTTCGACAGAGCTAAGACTATCCGTTACAATGTAATAGTGTTCAACAGGTCGTGAGGCGACGCTGTCCAGCGCCCAATGAATTGCTGCCAATTCAGCAATATACACTGAGCAAGGATTCTGAAGACTGTGTGAGGTGCTAAAAAATTCGTTGAACACTCCAAATCCTGTGGACTCATTCATTGAGGACCCATCTGTATAGTACATATTATCACAATTGACACGCCCATACTTTGCATTGAAGATCGTAGGAGCGATCCTCGATCGTTGATAATCTGAATATCCATGGATATCCTGCTTCATGGACAGATTAAAATGCACAGAGGAATTGATGTAGTCAGGAAAACAAACACGGTTGGGAATATACGAAGAAGGATCAACCTGCATGGAGATGAATTCATGATACGAACTCATGAATCCGGAGTGAAAATTTAACTCGATCAGCTGCTCAAAATTTCCGATCACCAAAGGGTTCATGACCTTACACCGAATGAAGAACCGAAGAGATAATAATTTGAAGCGATCTTTTAGTGGGAGTACACCTGCCAAAACCTCGAGGCTCATGGTATGCGTTGAGGGCATACATCCCAACGCAATACGGAGACAAAGATACTGAGTTTAATGAGGTGTGTTTTGGCAGCTGATTGAAAACAGAAACTGCCATACTCCATCACTGAGAGAATAGTTGTTCGATACAACATTATAAGATCTTCTGGATGGGCTCCCCACCAGGTGCCGGTAATTGTACGGAGAAAGTTTATTCTTTGTTGACATTTTTTACTTAGATACCCAATATGGGCCCCCAAGTACATTTAGAGTCGAACCAGACCCCGAGATACTTGAATGACATAGCAAGAGTGATCGGTTTACCCAAAAGTTGAAGCTTTGGTTTTGCTGGTCTATGCTTCCTAGAAAAAACCACCATCTCTGTTTTCTCCGTGGAGAATTCGAGCCCTAGCCCAATGGCCCAGGTTGAAAAATTGTTCAAAGTATCTTGTAAGGGTTCTTGCAGGTCGGATTCATTTGATCCTACGACAGACACCACTCCATCATCTGCAAGTTGTCTTAGGCTGCAATTTTGTGTAAGGCAATTGTCGATGTCGCTTACATAGAAGTTGTACAAAAGGGGGCTTAAACATGAGCCCTGGGGGAGGCCCATGTAAGAGACCCGACATACTGTCGAATCTCCATGAGAAAAATTCAAATGTTTCTCACAAAGCAAGTTATATAACACATTATTCAATAGAGGCGGCAGACCCCGAGAGTGTAATTTGTCTGACAGGACATCTATTGAAACTGAATCAAACGCCCCCTTTATGTCCAAGAATACTGAAGCCATTTGTTTTTTTTCGGCGTAAGCCATTTGAATTTCTGAAGAAAGTAACGCAAGACAATCATTCGTCCCCTTTCTCCAACAATTTCCGTATACAAGACAGCATTGCTATTGGGCGGTACGAATTGAAGTCGGACGCGGGCTTTCCAGGTTTTTGAATAGCTATAACTCGTACTTGTCTCCAATCATCTGGAACAATATTATGTTCCAGAAACCGATTGAATAAATTCAACAAGCGATGTTTCGCCACACCAGGGAGGTTTTTCAACAAGTTGAACTTAATTCGATCCGATACTGGAGCAGAATTGTTACAAGAAAGGAGAGCAAAAGAGAATTCTACCATCGAAAACTCGGAATCAAGATCGCACCTATCTTGTGGTATATCTCGAACAATTTTTTGCACAGGAGCGGAATCAGGACAAACCTTCCGTGCAAAATTCAAAATCCATCGATGTGAATATTCTTTTTCGCATGTTTCGAGCCACTTTCCATAATTTTTTCATTGACGTTTCTCGTGACAAACCTCTCACGAAATTTCGCCAATAAGCACGTTTTTTCCCTTTGATCAAATTTTTGAACTGATTCTCAAGGGCTAAATACATTTGAAAATTTACAGGGGTTCCACGTTTCCGAAAAGCTTTAAATGCTTTCGATTTTTCTACATAAAGCTTGGAACATTGACTATCCCACCATGGATTGGGAGGCCTTCGGCGAATGGTGGAACCTGGGATGGATTCGTTTGAGCGCGAACCGCGCTGTCATATATCAAACGAAAAAGGAAGTTATACTCCTCCAATGGAGGTAAACCATCTCTGGAATTGATGGCTAAAGCAATCGCGTCCGCATATTTTTTCCAGTCAATGTGTCTTGTGAGGTCATATGCCATGTTTATAGATTCAGAAAAATTCGACCCAATGGTGATGGAAATTTTGATTGGCAAGTGATCACTACCGTTGAGGTTCTGGATTACATTCCACTTGCAATCTAACGATAGTGAATTCGAGCAAAGCGAGAGGTCAAGAGCACTTGGGTTAGCAGGAGGTTTAGGTACACGTGTTGTTTCCCCAGTGTTCAAAACGGTCATATTGAAGCTGTTACAAAGGTCATATATCAACAATGAACGATTGTCGTCGTACTGTTCCCCCCAGGCAGTTCCGTGAGAGTTGAAGTCTCCCAAGATCAATCGTGGCTCAGGAAGGAGTGAGCACATGTCATCAAGTTGTTTGCGGCTAACCGCAGCTCTCGGAGGCCAATACAAGCTGACAATACAGAGGTCTTTGCCTCTGATGTTTGCATGACAAGCAACAGCTTCGATCCCTCCAATAGTTGGAAGGTCAATTCTAAAAAATGAGTGGCACTTATTGATCCCCAAAAGCACCCCTCCGTATCTATCATCACGGTCCAAGCGTATAATATTAAAATCGTGGAAAGAGATATCATCTCGCGAAGAAAGCCAAGTTTCGGACAGAGCAAAAACATCACAATTGAAGTTATGAATTAAAAATTTGAATGTATCCAATTTAGGGATAAGACTACGACAATTCCACTGTAAAACAGTGATATTTCCGACCTCTCTATTTGAATTAGACATCAAGAGAGATAATCATTGCAAGGAGGGGCCATGTTTGCATCAATTGCTGCAAAATTGTCTTTAGTACTGGAAGCATTGAGATGACAATGGTTCTGATGGAGTCGGAAACATTAAAACACTTGAAGATTTGATCCAAAAGGTCAGACAACTTTATAAATCCCGATTGGGAAGTTGAACTGGACGGAAAAGGAACTGTAGTTGATTCGAAACAATCTTTCCGCCTTTTTCAACTCCCACCATGTACGTGTTGCCCTGGTTTTACAGCTTTATCGGGAAATCTCCATTCGCTTCAAAACTTCAATTTCAATTCAACATTGTGCTCCTCAGCGAAAGCACGAGAACAAATTGATGAGAAATCATTATGGTAGCAAATGGAATATTATTATTTTTCTAGTAATATTAAAACACAGAGAATCTTTCTTATTTTTCGGTGAACCTACACCCAAACTAGCGTTGGCTGAAAACATTTCATCTTTGGCAGAAATTATGCCATTTCGTGTACTGGAGGGTCAAATGCTCAAATAATGAGCTGTTTTAAAAGCTTAAAAATGGTTTTTATGTATGCGAGCAGACATCTCTTTCTGTTTTCTTTTCTCATTTCATTTGGAATTGTGCCAAAAAAAAAGTCCATAAGACGTCAAAAAATGGGGATCGAACCAAGGCCGGCTGGAATGCAAAGATATTTCACACGACCACGCTATCCATATAACTGCCAGTGCTATTACCGTTCTGAATCATATTTCGGACGCTGCTGAAAACATGATATGATGCTGAAAACAGATCTAAGTTTTATGCACAGGTATTATTTGGTTCATATTTTCAATAAATTAGTTCAATAGTTCAATGCTTTTGAGCTTTCTACTTTGGTACCTATTTGATTGAAAACATTAAAAAAATCATCGAATAAAATGCTTTTCAAATGAAGCGTATAAGAATCAAACTTCGGACACTAAATCAAATTTCGGACACTTTATTTTGTAATTTTTTGGACGAAAATGACATTTTTTTTTTATCCCATTTATTTATTAGGCTCATTAAAAAAAAAAAAATTACATTACACTTGATTATACTTGATTATAACACTTACCAAGCAATCAAAGTAAACTGTTAACGATGATGAGAACTGATGAAACACGGGAGAAATTTAAATATTTATGAACGGGTAAATTCTACGTGCTCACGCTAAGGAAACGCCAAAAACAAACGTTATTGAGTAGTGTTGTAAGATTTCTGCCGATGTTATGGTTTAAATGTAGTTCTGATGTGTAGTGATAGTGAAACCAAGGGATTACTCTAAAGAAGCAATTGTGATATTAATTTTATAGTTATATCATCAGTGCATTAAGCATT